>NW_027143132.1:40000-47500 GCF_026170545.1 Melanerpes formicivorus
CACACCCCCCGGCTCCCGTTAGCGGTTTGCGCGGAGCCCCCCCTTCCCGCCGTTGCCTCTTGCCGCTACCCCCGCCCCCCCCCCCCGCTGCCGGTTTGCGCGGAGCCCCCCCGCCTGCCGTTGCCTCTTGCCGCGGCCACCACCGCCCCCCCCACACCCCCCGGCCCCCGTTACCGGTTTGCGCGGAGCCCCCCCTCCCGACGTTGCCTCTTGCCGCTGCTGCCACCCCCAGCTCCCCACACCCCCCGGCTCCCGTTACCGCTTTGCACGGAGCCCCCCCGCCCGCCGTTATCTCTTGCCGCTGCCGCGACCCATCTCCCCCCGCCCCGCCGCCGCTAACTGCCCCCCGAAGCCGCTAGCAGCTGGGCACCCCCCGCCAAAGCCGCCGCGGCTTCCCCTTCCCACATTGTCCCCTGGAGGGGGGATCGCGACGCGGGCTGCCGCTTCCCTCCCGGGCTGCCCGGCTGCTCTCTAACCCCTGCGACCGAGGCGGCGCTGTTAGGGCGGCCGTGCCGGTGCCCCTTGCCGCAGCTAGCCTCTCGCCGCTGCCCCTCCCGTCCGTCGTCCCCCGTCCCCAAAAACTTGCTGCTCTCCACGCTGGAGCCTGCACGGGGGAGGTTGCGCTCCGCTCCTCCGGCCCTAAAGCCGCCCTCGCCCGCCCCCCGGCTTGCCGCTTGGCTGGGCTGCCCGCCCGCCCGCTAATCCCCCCAACGCCCCCACCCCAAAAACACCCCAGCCCTACCGCATGCCGCTCCCCCTCTCCCCGCTCTCGCTGACCGCTGCCACCCCCCCCCCACCCCTCCCCCCCGAAACAAACCCCCCAGCCCTACCGCATGCCGCTCCCCCTCTCTCCCTAGCCTGCCCCCCCCGCCGTCGCTTGCTGCTGCCGCCGCCGCCGCCGCCGCCGCCGCCGCCGCCGCCGCCGCCGCCGCCGCCGGGACCCGCCTCGGTCTGGTGGCGCGCGCTCGGAGATCCCCGGCTACCCGTCCGTCCGTCCCTCCCTCCCTCCCGCCCCGCCCCGGGGGAGGGCCCGGGGCAGCGCGGGCAGGCGGGGAGCAAAAAAAGGCGCGGGCGCCAAAAAACGTCGGGGTCCCGGGGTGGCGGAGGGGGGCGGCGGCGGGGGCGGCGGCGGGTACACGGCGCCGGGTCCAGGGCGCCGGGTCCAGCCCGTCCCGGGGCGGGGACAGGTGGTGTCGTCCGTCCCCGCCCCCGTAACCTGCTCTGAAGCATCCGCTTCCCGCCGCGGTTCGCCCTCCACGCCCCCGCCGCACACGCAGCTGCCGCTTCCCGCCGCCTCTGCCCCCCGCCCCGGGATCAACCACCCGCCGGGTCCAGCCGGTCCCGGTCCCGGGAACCTGCTCCCGGGGCCAGCCGGAGCCACGCCCCCTCCTCTGACGCTTCCAGCTGCCGCCTCCCCTCCCACCCCCCAAACTCACACTGGCCCTCGCCGGCCCGCCCACCCGCCTACCTGCTTGCCCGCCGCCGCTGGGTGGCGTGCCGGACACTCTCGCACACAGGTACACAGACAGGGACACAGGGACACAGGCACTCAGGCACACAGGGACACAGGGACACAGGGACACAAGGACACAGGGACACAGGCACTCAGGCACTCAGGCACTCAGGGACACAGGGACACAGGGACACAGGCACTCAGGCACTCAGGGACACAGGGACACAGGGACACAGGGACACAGGCACTCAGGCACACAGGGACACAGGTGGCGGGCCGGAGGCCTCTCTCCACTGTGTGGCAGGGGTCCAAGAGCCACCCCAGCCCAACCCAGAGGGTCTTTTGCACCTCTCTAGAGGCCACCCAGAGACCCCAGGCCGCAGCAGAAGCCTCCCCCGCATGCTCTGCAGGCTTCCGACCCACCCCAGGCCGCAGCAGAAGCCTCCCCCGCATGCTCTGCAGGCTTCCGACCCACCCCAGGCCGCAGCAGAAGCCTCCCCCGCAAGCTCTGCAGGCTTCCGACCCACCCCAGGCCGCAGCAGAAGCCTCTCCCGCACGCTCTGCAGGCTTCTCAGCCACCCCAGGCCGCAGCAGAAGCCTCTCCCGCACGCTCTGCAGGCTTCTCAGCCACCCCAGGCCGCACCAGAAGCCTCCCCCGCACGCTCTGCAGGCTTCTCAGCCACCCCAGGCCGCACCAGAAGCCTCCCCCGCACGCTCTGCAGGCTTCCCACCCACCCCAGGCCGCAGCAGAAGCCTCTCCCGCACGCCCTGCAGGCTTCTCAGCCACCCCAGGCCGCAGCAGAAGCCTCTCCCGCACGCTCTGCAGGCTTCTCAGCCACCCCAGGCCGCAGCAGAAGCCTCTCCCGCACGCTCTGCAGGCTTCTCAGCCACCCCAGGCTGCAGCAGAAGCCTCTCCCGCACGCTCTGCAGGCTTCTCAGCCACCCCAGGCCGCAGCAGAAGCCTCTCCCGCACGCTCTGCAGGCTTCTCAGCCACCCCAGGCCGCAGCAGAAGCCTCTCCCGCACGCTCTGCAGGCTTCTCAGCCACCCCAGGCCGCAGCAGAAGCCTCTCCCGCACGCTCTGCAGGCTTCTCAGCCACCCCAGGCCCCAACAGAAGCCTCTCCCGCACGCTCTGCAGGCTTCCGACCCACCCCAGGCCGCAGCAGAAGCCTCTCCCGCACGCTCTGCAGGCTTCTCAGCCACCCCAGGCCCCAACAGAAGCCTCTCCCGCACGCTCTGCAGGCTTCCGACCCACCCCAGGCCGCAGCAGAAGCCTCTCCCGCACGCTCTGCAGGCTTCCGACCCACCCCAGGCCGCACCAGAAGCCTCCCCCGCACGCTCTGCAGGCTTCCGTCCCACCCCAGGCCGCACCAGAAGCCTCCCCCGCACGCTCTGCAGGCTTCTCAGCCACCCCAGGCCGCACCAGAAGCCTCCCCCGCACGCTCTGCAGGCTTCTCAGCCACCCCAGGCCGCAGCAGAAGCCTCCCCCGCACGCTCTGCAGGCTTCTCAGCCACCCCAGGCCGCACCAGAAGCCTCCCCCGCACGCTCTGCAGGCTTCTCAGCCACCCCAGGCCCCAACAGAAGCCTCTCCCGCACGCTCTGCAGGCTTCCGACCCACCCCAGGCCGCACCAGAAGCCTCCCCCGCATGCTCTGTAGGCTTCTGACCCACCCCAGGCCCCAACAGAAGCCTCCCCCGCACGCTCTGCAGGCTTCTCAGCCACCCCAGGCCGCAGCAGAAGCCTCTCCCGCACGCTCTGCAGGCTTCTCAGCCACCCCAGGCCGCACCAGAAGCCTCTCCCGCACGCTCTGCAGGCTTCTCAGCCACCCCAGGCCGCACCAGAAGCCTCTCCCGCACGCTCTGCAGGCTTCCGACCCACCCCAGGCCGCACCAGAAGCCTCCCCCGCACGCTCTGCAGGCTTCTCCGCCACCACAGGCCGCACCAGAGGATCTTTTGCACCTCTCTGGACGCCACCCAGAGACTCCAGGCCGCACCAGAGGCCCCCCCCCCAACCATGCCAGCCTAGGCCCCGCTGGCAGCCTCCCTTGTCTGCTTTGGAAGGCCTCCCATCCACTCCAGACCTGCCTGGAGGCCTCCCTCGACTGCTCCCGGGGCCCTCGAAGCCACCCTAGGCCTTTCTGGAGGACCTGCTCGACCGCTCGGGCGGCTTCTGACGCACCCTCGGCCATCCGGCGCCCAGCAGCTCCCAGGGCCAGGCACCGGCCTCCCCCTCCGGCCGCCCCTGGGGCCGGGGGTGGCTCGGACTCGGCGCCCCCAACGTGTCGTCCCGTCCCCCCCCGCCCCGCACCGCCGAACATTCGCTGCAGCCGAGGGCTTGCCGCTCGACGCCTACCCCACCCGCCCAGCCCCCCGCTGCGGCCCGGCGCTGCCCCGGCCGCTGCGCCCCGCCTCTCATCGCTCCCCCCACCCGGCAACCGGCCGCCGGGCACGGCAAGTCCCAGGGCAGGGAACAGGTGCTGCCGGGACCCCGTGCTGGCTGCCGGCTTCCCGGGGCTGCCCCGGGCACGGACAGGTCGCCCCCCCGCCCCGGCGAATGTTCACCGAACCGGCTGCCGGCTGCCTTCGAGCACCCCCCGCCCCCCGCCACTATCGTCCCCCCCGCCCCCCCTCCGCCTCCGCTGCCGCTTCTCCCCGCACCGCCTCCACTGCCTCCCCCCGCCGCCGGCGAACGAGTCGCCGGATCCGTAGGGTGCCGGGAGCCCGAACGGCGAGCGGCTCCGGCTGCTGCCGGGACCGCGGGGATTCGAGCCGGTCCGGCCGCGGCCGGGACCCCGTGCCGGAAGCCGGCATCCCGGGACGGCCCCGGGACGGCCCCGGTCGCCGGCCGGGTGACGTTCAGCGAAGCGGCTGCCGCCAGTCTTTGGGCCTCCCCCGTGCCGGGGCCGCGGGGATTCGAGCCGGTCCGGCCGCGGCCGGGATCCCGGGCCGGACGATGGCTTCCCGGGCCGGTCCCGGTCGCCTCCCGGGTGACGTTCACCGAAGGGGCTGCCGGCTGTCTTCGAGCCCCCCCCCCCCCTCCGCCTCCGCTGCCGCTTCTCCCCGCAACCCCTCCACTGCCTCCCCCCGCCGCCGGCGAACGAGTCGCCGGATCTGTAGGGTGCCGGGAGCCCGAACGGCGAGCGGCTCCGGCTGCTGCCGGGACCGCGGGGATTCGAGCCGCTCCGGCCGCGGCCGGGACCCCGTGCCGGAAGCCGGCATCCCCGGACGGCCCCGGGACGGCCCTGGTCGCCGGCCGGGTGACGTTCACCGAAGCGGCTGCCGGCTGTCTTCGAGCCCCCCCCCCTCCGCCTCCGCTGCCGCTTCTGCCCGCACCCCCTCCACTGCCTCCCCCCGCCGCCGGCGAACGAGTCGGCGGATCCGTAGGGTGCCGGGAGCCCGAACGGCGAGCGGCTCCGGCTGCTGCCGGGACCGCGGGGATTCGAGCCGGTCCGGCCGCGGCCGGGACCCCGTGCCGGAAGCCGGCATCCCGGGACGGCCCCGGGACGGCCCCGGTCGCCGGCCGGGTGACGTTCAGCGAAGCGGCTGCCGCCAGTCTTTGGGCCTCCCCCGTGCCGGGGCCGCGGGGCTTCGAGCCGGTCCGGCCGCGGCCGGGATCCGGGGCCGGACGATGGCTTCCCGGGCCGGTCCCGGTCGCCTCCCGGGTGACGTTCACCGAAGCGGCTGCCGGCTGTCTTCGAGCCCCCCCCCCCCCTCCGCCTCCGCGGCCGCTTCTGCCCGCACCCCCTCCACTGCCTCCCCCCGCCGCCGGCGAACGAGTCGCCGGATCTGTAGGGTGCCGGGAGCCCGAACGGCGAGCGGCTCCGGCTGCTGCCGGGACCGCGGGGATTCGAGCCGCTCCGGCCGCGGCCGGGACCCCGTGCCGGAAGCCGGCATCCCCGGACAGCCCCGGGACGGCCCCGGTCGCCGGCCGGGTGACGTTCACCGAAGCGGCTGCCGGCTGTCTTCGAGCCCCCCCCCCTCCGCCTCCGCTGCCGCTTCTGCCCGCACCCCCTCCACTGCCTCCCCCCGCCGCCGGCGAACGAGTCGCCGGATCCGTAGGGTGCCGGGAGCCCGAACGGCGAGCGGCTCCGGCTGCTGCCGGGACCGCGGGGATTCGAGCCGGTCCGGCCGCGGCCGGGACCCCGTGCCGGAAGCCGGCATCCCGGGACGGCCCCGGGACGGCCCCGGTCGCCGGCCGGGTGACGTTCAGCGAAGCGGCTGCCGCCAGTCTTTGGGCCTCCCCCGTGCCGGGGCCGCGGGGCTTCGAGCCGGTCCGGCCGCGGCCGGGATCCGGGGCCGGACGATGGCTTCCCGGGCCGGTCCCGGTCGCCTCCCGGGTGACGTTCACCGAAGCGGCTGCCGGCTGTCTTCGAGCCCCCCCCCCCCTCCGCCTCCGCTGCCGCTTCTCCCCGCACCCCCTCCACTGCCTCCCCCCGCCGCCGGCGAACGAGTCGGCGGATCCATACCGTCCCGAGAGCCCGAGGCGGCGGCACCCAGTGCGGGTCCGGCCGAGGCCGGGACCCCGTGCCTGTCGCAGGCTTCCCGGGACGGCCCCGGAACGGCCGCGGTCGCCGGCCGGGTGACGTTCTCCGAAGCGGCTGACGGCTGTCTTCGAGCCCCCCCCCCCCCTCCGCCTCCGCTGCCGCTTCTCCCCGCCCCCCCTCCACTGCCTCCCCCCGCCGCCGGCGAACGAGTCGCCGGATCTGTAGGGTGCCGGGAGCCCGAACGGCGAGCGGCTCCGGCTGCTGCCGGGACCGCGGGGATTCGAGCCGCTCCGGCCGCGGCCGGGACCCCGTGCCGGAAGCCGGCATCCCCGGACGGCCCCGGGACGGCCCTGGTCGCCGGCCGGGTGACGTTCACCGAAGCGGCTGCCGGCTGTCTTCGAGCCCCCCCCCCCTCCGCCTCCGCTGCCGCTTCTGCCCGCACCCCCTCCACTGCCTCCCCCCGCCGCCGGCGAACGAGTCGCCGGATCCGTAGGGTGCCGGGAGCCCGAACGGCGAGCGGCTCCGGCTGCTGCCGGGACCGCGGGGATTCGAGCCGCTCCGGCCGCGGCCGGGACCCCGTGCCGGATGCCGGCATCCCGGGACGGCCCCGGGACGGCCCCGATCGCCGGCCGGGTGACGTTCAGCGAAGCGGCTGCCGCCAGTCTTTGGGCCTCCCCCGTGCCGGGGCCGCGGGGCTTCGAGTCGGTCCGGCCGCGGCTGGGACCCCGTGCCTGTCGCAGGCTTCCCGGGACGGCCCCGGAACGGCCGCGGTCGCCGGCCGGGTGACGTTCACCGAGGCGACTGCCGGCTGTCTTCGAGCCCCCCCCCCCCTGCCGGAGCCGCGGGGATACGAGCCGGTCCGGCCGCGGCCGGGACCCCGTGCCGGAAGCCGGCATCCCGGGACGGCCCCGGGACGGCCCCGATCGCCTCCTGGGTGACGTTCACCGAAGCGGCTGCCGGCTGTCTTCGAGCCCCCCCCCCCTCCGCCTCCGCTGCCGCTTCTCCCCGCACCCCCTCCACTGCCTCCCCCCGCCGCCCGCGAACGAGTCGCCGGATCTGTAGGGGGCCGGGAGCCCGAGGCGGCGAGCGGCTCCGGCTGCTGCCGGGACCGCGAGGCTTCGAGCCGGTCCGGCCGCGGCCGGGATCTCGTGCCGAACGTCGTCTTCCCGGGACGGTCCCGGGAGGGCCCCAGTCTCCTCCCGGGTGACGTTCACCGAAGCGGCTGCCGGCTGTCTTCGAGCCCCCACCCCTGCCGTGGCCGCGGGGATTCGCCCCGGTCCGGCAGCTGACGGTTCCCTGTGTCGGACGCCGGCTTCCCGGGACTGCCCCGGGACAGCCCCGGTCGCCTCCCGGGTGACGTTCACCGAAGCTGCTGCCGCCTGTCTTTGTCCCCCCCCCCCGTGCTCTCCCTCAGGCGGGAGGTAGACGTGCTCTCCCTCGGCGAGTAGACGTGCTCTCCCTCGGCGAGTAGACGTGCTCTCCCTCGGCGAGTAGACGTGCTCTCCCTGGGCGAGTAGACGTGCTCTCCCTCGGCGAGTAGACGTGCTCTCCCTGGGCGAGTA
>NW_027143132.1:52500-55000 GCF_026170545.1 Melanerpes formicivorus
GCCGCCGGGGCCGCCGTAGCCGGGCGCTCGCCGCGCGGCGAGCGCGCGGCATGGGCGTCCCCAGCCGCGTCCCTCCTCCCCGAGCGCAGCGCCGGCTGACTGAGGGAAACCCCGGGCCTCGGGCCAGGCCAGGGGCGCGGTGGTGGCGGCGGACGTCGGGCGCGGCCCCCGCGGGCGGACGCTCCCCCCGACGGCGGCAGTGGGGGGAGGCACCCCCGCGGGGCCTTAAGTCTGGTTTCCCTCACCCCAGGGTCAGGTACCTAGCGTTCCGCGCCTTCGTCCGCGGCCTTGCCCTACCGCGGAGGAAGCCGGGCGGCGGTTTAAAGACCCGGGCGGCTCGGCGCGCCACCCCCGGATGCGGGGGCGAGCGCGGGGGCGGGCGGGTGCCTTCAGAGGGGCGGGGGTTGCCCCCGCAATGCCTCTGGCTAGGTCCGCCGTCGTCGCGCTCGTCGTCCTCCGGGGGCCCGCCGGGCCGGGGAGGGGACTCTGCTGCCCCCCCCTCTCTGCGGTCCGAGCGCTCGGCCGGAGAGAGCCCACCGCGCGAGGTCGGCCGTGGTCCGGCCCGCGCCTCGCCTCGCCACGGGCGTCCCCGGCGGCGCGTTGAAGCGCGGGCTTCTCGCGGGCCGGGGCGGCGAGCCCCCGCGGTGGGGGCTGGCCCAGGGCGCTTCGCCCCCGCCGGGGGTTTTGTGCGGGCGCGTTGCCGCGGCTCGGCGGCGGCGCCTCTTGCGGCGCGGGCCGCTGCGGACCTCCCGGTCCCTTTTCCCTTTGCCCAGGCCCCAGAGCGGGGCCCCGGCGAGCTGGCGCCCTCGGCGGTCTCGCGCTGCCGGTTCCCCCCCGTCCGGGGCCGGTTTCGGGTGGCGTGACCGCGTCCGAGCGGCGGCGGGCGTCGCTCGGCGTCTCCGGCTCCGGTCCCTCGCCGGAGGGCACCCTGCCACCGGCTGCGGCTGTCCCGGTCCCGGGCCCTGCCCGCGGGCTTCCCCGTTCGCCTTCCCGGCGCGTGCCGGGTGGGGGACGGGCGGGCAGCCGGGGGCGTCCCACCCCCGGTCTCCGCGTGGAAACGGGGAGAGTGGGGGCCCGCCCCCCGGCTCAGCGCCGTCCGCTGTCCGCCTGGCCGCGGGGCCACGGAAGGGGTCGAGCGAGCGAAGCCGGCGGCGCGGTGGCGCCGGGGGAGGATGGAAGGGGCTCGTGCCGCTGGGGTTTGTCGGTCGGCGGGTGCGCCGCCCGGCGAGGGCCGGCGGGTCGCCGCGGTGGCGTCCCACGTGGGCTCGGGCTTTCCGTCTCGCAAGCCGTTTTCCGTCCCCCGCGGCGGGGGGGGGTTCGGTGGCGAGAGGAAGCCGCCCGAGGGCGCGAGCCGGCCGGGGCTCGGCCCCGGGGCCAAAGCGGGGGAAAAGAAAGTCCGGGATGGGCCGCAGCGGTGGCGGCGTTGGAGGGGCCGGTGCGGAGGCGCGCGCGCGCTCTCCTCCGGCGGGGTTGTGCGCCCGGCCCCCCTCGCTCCCCGGGGCGGGGGGGGGGGGTCTCCGCTGCCTCGCTTCGTGGCGTCTCCGCGACGGCACGGGGCGGCCAGCGAGAGACACACACCCCCCCCGCCGTTGGGTGGGGAAGCGAAGGGGGTTTTCTTTCCCCGTGCACGCGAGGCGAGGCCGGGTTCGGGGCACGTTCCCGGCGGCGCGCGGCGGGCCTCCTCCGCGCCGAGGTCGGAGCGAGCCCGGGCGCCTGGTCCGGCCCCGAAGCGCCGCAAGGTGCGTTTTTCCCTCCTCGGGGGAGGGAAAAAAGCCGGGAGCGCGGGCTCCCCGCCCCTTGCTTTTGCCGCTTCGGGGTTTCGTTTTATTTCCCCCCCCTCTCCTGTGCTTGTACGGTCAATGTGAGGCGAGCGGCCGCCGTGCCGCGCTCTCCGAGGGGCCGCTCCTTTGCGAGCGGTCCCGGCCCCTCCGCGCTGGCGGGGCGGTGCCGAAAAGCCAGACAACTCTTAGCGGTGGATCACTCGGCTCGTGCGTCGATGAAGAACGCAGCTAGCTGCGAGAATTAATGTGAATTGCAGGACACATTGATCATCGACACTTCGAACGCACTTGCGGCCCCGGGTTCCTCCCGGGGCTACGCCTGTCTGAGCGTCGCTTGACGATCAATCGCCGCCTCGGTGCCCGCCGAGCGGCGCGGCTGGGGTCGCCTCGCAGGCTCTCCCCCGGGCGGGGAGGGGCCTTCGTCCCCCTAAGTGCAGACTCGGGGAGCGCTCCGTAGCTCCCCGCTCCCGGAGCGCCCGCTCTCGCGGAGTTCGTCCCGCCGGGGCTTCGCCGGCAGGGGTTCCCCGTTGGTCCAGCGACGCCCGGTGGGGCGTTGGGGGAGACGAGAGCCCGGTTGGGGGAGGAGGCGCGGGCCTCGCCCCCCCCCGGCACTCCCGCGCGGGCGCGGCTGTCTGCGGGTGGGTACCGCGGGGGTACCGTGCCGTGCTGCCGCGTCCGCGCGCGCGTCTGCCGTGGGCGGCGGGGGTTCCCGTTCCCCT
>NW_027143132.1:62500-70000 GCF_026170545.1 Melanerpes formicivorus
TGCCGCTTCCCTCCCGGGCTGCCCGGCTGCTCTCTAACCCCTGCGACCGAGGCGGCGCTGTTAGGGCGGCCGTGCCGGTGCCCCTTGCCGCAGCTAGCCTCTCGCCGCTGCCCCTCCCGTCCGTCGTCCCCCGTCCCCAAAAACTTGCTGCTCTCCACGCTGGAGCCTGCACGGGGGAGGTTGCGCTCCGCTCCTCCGGCCCTAAAGCCGCCCTCGCCCGCCCCCCGGCTTGCCGCTTGGCTGGGCTGCCCGCCCGCCCGCTAATCCCCCCAACGCCCCCACCCCAAAAACACCCCAGCCCTACCGCATGCCGCTCCCCCTCTCCCCGCTCTCGCTGACCGCTGCCACCCCCCCCCACCCCTCCCCCCCGAAACAAACCCCCCAGCCCTACCGCATGCCGCTCCCCCTCTCTCCCTAGCCTGCCCCCCCCGCCGTCGCTTGCTGCTGCCGCCGCCGCCGCCGCCGCCGCCGCCGCCGCCGCCGCCGCCGCCGCCGCCGGGACCCGCCTCGGTCTGGTGGCGCGCGCTCGGAGATCCCCGGCTACCCGTCCGTCCGTCCCTCCCTCCCTCCCGCCCCGCCCCGGGGGAGGGCCCGGGGCAGCGCGGGCAGGCGGGGAGCAAAAAAAGGCGCGGGCGCCAAAAAACGTCGGGGTCCCGGGGTGGCGGAGGGGGGCGGCGGCGGGGGGCGGCGGCGGGTACACGGCGCCGGGTCCAGGGCGCCGGGTCCAGCCCGTCCCGGGGCGGGGACAGGTGGTGTCGTCCGTCCCCGCCCCCGTAACCTGCTCTGAAGCATCCGCTTCCCGCCGCGGTTCGCCCTCCACGCCCCCGCCGCACACGCAGCTGCCGCTTCCCGCCGCCTCTGCCCCCCGCCCCGGGATCAACCACCCGCCGGGTCCAGCCGGTCCCGGTCCCGGGAACCTGCTCCCGGGGCCAGCCGGAGCCACGCCCCCTCCTCTGACGCTTCCAGCTGCCGCCTCCCCTCCCACCCCCCAAACTCACACTGGCCCTCGCCGGCCCGCCCACCCGCCTACCTGCTTGCCCGCCGCCGCTGGGTGGCGTGCCGGACACTCTCGCACACAGGTACACAGACAGGGACACAGGGACACAGGCACTCAGGCACACAGGGACACAGGGACACAGGGACACAAGGACACAGGGACACAGGCACTCAGGCACTCAGGCACTCAGGGACACAGGGACACAGGGACACAGGCACTCAGGCACTCAGGGACACAGGGACACAGGGACACAGGGACACAGGCACTCAGGCACACAGGGACACAGGTGGCGGGCCGGAGGCCTCTCTCCACTGTGTGGCAGGGGTCCAAGAGCCACCCCAGCCCAACCCAGAGGGTCTTTTGCACCTCTCTAGAGGCCACCCAGAGACCCCAGGCCGCAGCAGAAGCCTCCCCCGCATGCTCTGCAGGCTTCCGACCCACCCCAGGCCGCAGCAGAAGCCTCCCCCGCATGCTCTGCAGGCTTCCGACCCACCCCAGGCCGCAGCAGAAGCCTCCCCCGCAAGCTCTGCAGGCTTCCGACCCACCCCAGGCCGCAGCAGAAGCCTCTCCCGCACGCTCTGCAGGCTTCTCAGCCACCCCAGGCCGCAGCAGAAGCCTCTCCCGCACGCTCTGCAGGCTTCTCAGCCACCCCAGGCCGCACCAGAAGCCTCCCCCGCACGCTCTGCAGGCTTCTCAGCCACCCCAGGCCGCACCAGAAGCCTCCCCCGCACGCTCTGCAGGCTTCCCACCCACCCCAGGCCGCAGCAGAAGCCTCTCCCGCACGCCCTGCAGGCTTCTCAGCCACCCCAGGCCGCAGCAGAAGCCTCTCCCGCACGCTCTGCAGGCTTCTCAGCCACCCCAGGCCGCAGCAGAAGCCTCTCCCGCACGCTCTGCAGGCTTCTCAGCCACCCCAGGCTGCAGCAGAAGCCTCTCCCGCACGCTCTGCAGGCTTCTCAGCCACCCCAGGCCGCAGCAGAAGCCTCTCCCGCACGCTCTGCAGGCTTCTCAGCCACCCCAGGCCGCAGCAGAAGCCTCTCCCGCACGCTCTGCAGGCTTCTCAGCCACCCCAGGCCGCAGCAGAAGCCTCTCCCGCACGCTCTGCAGGCTTCTCAGCCACCCCAGGCCCCAACAGAAGCCTCTCCCGCACGCTCTGCAGGCTTCCGACCCACCCCAGGCCGCAGCAGAAGCCTCTCCCGCACGCTCTGCAGGCTTCTCAGCCACCCCAGGCCCCAACAGAAGCCTCTCCCGCACGCTCTGCAGGCTTCCGACCCACCCCAGGCCGCAGCAGAAGCCTCTCCCGCACGCTCTGCAGGCTTCCGACCCACCCCAGGCCGCACCAGAAGCCTCCCCCGCACGCTCTGCAGGCTTCCGTCCCACCCCAGGCCGCACCAGAAGCCTCCCCCGCACGCTCTGCAGGCTTCTCAGCCACCCCAGGCCGCACCAGAAGCCTCCCCCGCACGCTCTGCAGGCTTCTCAGCCACCCCAGGCCGCAGCAGAAGCCTCCCCCGCACGCTCTGCAGGCTTCTCAGCCACCCCAGGCCGCACCAGAAGCCTCCCCCGCACGCTCTGCAGGCTTCTCAGCCACCCCAGGCCCCAACAGAAGCCTCTCCCGCACGCTCTGCAGGCTTCCGACCCACCCCAGGCCGCACCAGAAGCCTCCCCCGCATGCTCTGTAGGCTTCTGACCCACCCCAGGCCCCAACAGAAGCCTCCCCCGCACGCTCTGCAGGCTTCTCAGCCACCCCAGGCCGCAGCAGAAGCCTCTCCCGCACGCTCTGCAGGCTTCTCAGCCACCCCAGGCCGCACCAGAAGCCTCTCCCGCACGCTCTGCAGGCTTCTCAGCCACCCCAGGCCGCACCAGAAGCCTCTCCCGCACGCTCTGCAGGCTTCCGACCCACCCCAGGCCGCACCAGAAGCCTCCCCCGCACGCTCTGCAGGCTTCTCCGCCACCACAGGCCGCACCAGAGGATCTTTTGCACCTCTCTGGACGCCACCCAGAGACTCCAGGCCGCACCAGAGGCCCCCCCCCCAACCATGCCAGCCTAGGCCCCGCTGGCAGCCTCCCTTGTCTGCTTTGGAAGGCCTCCCATCCACTCCAGACCTGCCTGGAGGCCTCCCTCGACTGCCTCCCGGGGCCCTCGAAGCCACCCTAGGCCTTTCTGGAGGACCTGCTCGACCGCTCGGGCGGCTTCTGACGCACCCTCGGCCATCCGGCGCCCAGCAGCTCCCAGGGCCAGGCACCGGCCTCCCCCTCCGGCCGCCCCTGGGGCCGGGGGTGGCTCGGACTCGGCGCCCCCAACGTGTCGTCCCGTCCCCCCCCGCCCCGCACCGCCGAACATTCGCTGCAGCCGAGGGCTTGCCGCTCGACGCCTACCCCACCCGCCCAGCCCCCCGCTGCGGCCCGGCGCTGCCCCGGCCGCTGCGCCCCGCCTCTCATCGCTCCCCCCACCCGGCAACCGGCCGCCGGGCACGGCAAGTCCCAGGGCAGGGAACAGGTGCTGCCGGGACCCCGTGCTGGCTGCCGGCTTCCCGGGGCTGCCCCGGGCACGGACAGGTCGCCCCCCCGCCCCGGCGAATGTTCACCGAACCGGCTGCCGGCTGCCTTCGAGCACCCCCCGCCCCCCGCCACTATCGTCCCCCCCGCCCCCCCTCCGCCTCCGCTGCCGCTTCTCCCCGCACCGCCTCCACTGCCTCCCCCCGCCGCCGGCGAACGAGTCGCCGGATCCGTAGGGTGCCGGGAGCCCGAACGGCGAGCGGCTCCGGCTGCTGCCGGGACCGCGGGGATTCGAGCCGGTCCGGCCGCGGCCGGGACCCCGTGCCGGAAGCCGGCATCCCGGGACGGCCCCGGGACGGCCCCGGTCGCCGGCCGGGTGACGTTCAGCGAAGCGGCTGCCGCCAGTCTTTGGGCCTCCCCCGTGCCGGGGCCGCGGGGATTCGAGCCGGTCCGGCCGCGGCCGGGATCCCGGGCCGGACGATGGCTTCCCGGGCCGGTCCCGGTCGCCTCCCGGGTGACGTTCACCGAAGGGGCTGCCGGCTGTCTTCGAGCCCCCCCCCCCCCTCCGCCTCCGCTGCCGCTTCTCCCCGCAACCCCTCCACTGCCTCCCCCCGCCGCCGGCGAACGAGTCGCCGGATCTGTAGGGTGCCGGGAGCCCGAACGGCGAGCGGCTCCGGCTGCTGCCGGGACCGCGGGGATTCGAGCCGCTCCGGCCGCGGCCGGGACCCCGTGCCGGAAGCCGGCATCCCCGGACGGCCCCGGGACGGCCCTGGTCGCCGGCCGGGTGACGTTCACCGAAGCGGCTGCCGGCTGTCTTCGAGCCCCCCCCCCTCCGCCTCCGCTGCCGCTTCTGCCCGCACCCCCTCCACTGCCTCCCCCCGCCGCCGGCGAACGAGTCGGCGGATCCGTAGGGTGCCGGGAGCCCGAACGGCGAGCGGCTCCGGCTGCTGCCGGGACCGCGGGGATTCGAGCCGGTCCGGCCGCGGCCGGGACCCCGTGCCGGAAGCCGGCATCCCGGGACGGCCCCGGGACGGCCCCGGTCGCCGGCCGGGTGACGTTCAGCGAAGCGGCTGCCGCCAGTCTTTGGGCCTCCCCCGTGCCGGGGCCGCGGGGCTTCGAGCCGGTCCGGCCGCGGCCGGGATCCGGGGCCGGACGATGGCTTCCCGGGCCGGTCCCGGTCGCCTCCCGGGTGACGTTCACCGAAGCGGCTGCCGGCTGTCTTCGAGCCCCCCCCCCCCCTCCGCCTCCGCGGCCGCTTCTGCCCGCACCCCCTCCACTGCCTCCCCCCGCCGCCGGCGAACGAGTCGCCGGATCTGTAGGGTGCCGGGAGCCCGAACGGCGAGCGGCTCCGGCTGCTGCCGGGACCGCGGGGATTCGAGCCGCTCCGGCCGCGGCCGGGACCCCGTGCCGGAAGCCGGCATCCCCGGACAGCCCCGGGACGGCCCCGGTCGCCGGCCGGGTGACGTTCACCGAAGCGGCTGCCGGCTGTCTTCGAGCCCCCCCCCCCTCCGCCTCCGCTGCCGCTTCTGCCCGCACCCCCTCCACTGCCTCCCCCCGCCGCCGGCGAACGAGTCGGCGGATCCGTAGGGTGCCGGGAGCCCGAACGGCGAGCGGCTCCGGCTGCTGCCGGGACCGCGGGGATTCGAGCCGGTCCGGCCGCGGCCGGGACCCCGTGCCGGAAGCCGGCATCCCGGGACGGCCCCGGGACGGCCCCGGTCGCCGGCCGGGTGACGTTCAGCGAAGCGGCTGCCGCCAGTCTTTGGGCCTCCCCCGTGCCGGGGCCGCGGGGCTTCGAGCCGGTCCGGCCGCGGCCGGGATCCGGGGCCGGACGATGGCTTCCCGGGCCGGTCCCGGTCGCCTCCCGGGTGACGTTCACCGAAGCGGCTGCCGGCTGTCTTCGAGCCCCCCCCCCCTCCGCCTCCGCTGCCGCTTCTCCCCGCACCCCCTCCACTGCCTCCCCCCGCCGCCGGCGAACGAGTCGGCGGATCCATACCGTCCCGAGAGCCCGAGGCGGCGGCACCCAGTGCGGGTCCGGCCGAGGCCGGGACCCGTGCCTGTCGCAGGCTTCCCGGGACGGCCCCGGAACGGCCGCGGTCGCCGGCCGGGTGACGTTCTCCGAAGCGGCTGACGGCTGTCTTCGAGCCCCCCCCCCCCCTCCGCCTCCGCTGCCGCTTCTCCCCGCCCCCCCTCCACTGCCTCCCCCCGCCGCCGGCGAACGAGTCGCCGGATCTGTAGGGTGCCGGGAGCCCGAACGGCGAGCGGCTCCGGCTGCTGCCGGGACCGCGGGGATTCGAGCCGCTCCGGCCGCGGCCGGGACCCCGTGCCGGAAGCCGGCATCCCCGGACGGCCCCGGGACGGCCCTGGTCGCCGGCCGGGTGACGTTCACCGAAGCGGCTGCCGGCTGTCTTCGAGCCCCCCCCCCTCCGCCTCCGCTGCCGCTTCTCCCCGCACCCCCTCCACTGCCTCCCCCCGCCGCCCGCGAACGAGTCGCCGGATCTGTAGGGGGCCGGGAGCCCGAGGCGGCGAGCGGCTCCGGCTGCTGCCGGGACCGCGAGGCTTCGAGCCGGTCCGGCCGCGGCCGGGATCTCGTGCCGAACGTCGTCTTCCCGGGACGGTCCCGGGAGGGCCCCAGTCTCCTCCCGGGTGACGTTCACCGAAGCGGCTGCCGGCTGTCTTCGAGCCCCCACCCCTGCCGTGGCCGCGGGGATTCGCCCCGGTCCGGCAGCTGACGGTTCCCTGTGTCGGACGCCGGCTTCCCGGGACTGCCCCGGGACAGCCCCGGTCGCCTCCCGGGTGACGTTCACCGAAGCTGCTGCCGCCTGTCTTTGTCCCCCCCCCCCGTGCTCTCCCTCAGGCGGGAGGTAGACGTGCTCTCCCTCGGCGAGTAGACGTGCTCTCCCTCGGCGAGTAGACGTGCTCTCCCTCGGCGAGTAGACGTGCTCTCCCTCGGCGAGTAGACGTGCTCTCCCTCGGCGAGTAGACGTGCTCTCCCTGGGCGAGTAGACGTGCTCTCCCTGGGCGAGTAGACGTGCTCTCCCTGGGCGAGTAGACGTGCTCTCCCTGGGCGAGTAGACGTGCTCTCCCTGGGCGAGTAGACGTGCTCTCCCTGGGCGAGTAGACGTGCTCTCCCTGGGCGAGTAGACGTGCTCTCCCTGGGCGAGTAGACGTGCTCTCCCTGGGCGAGTAGACGTGCTCTCCCTGGGCGAGTAGACGTGCTCTCCCTGGGCGAGTAGACGTGCTCTCCCTGGGCGAGTAGACGTGCTCTCCCTCGGCGAGTAGACGTGCTCTCCCTGGGCGAGTAGACGTGCTCTCCCTCGGCGAGTAGACGTGCTCTCCCTCGGCGAGTAGACGTGCTCTCCCTCGGCGAGTAGACGTGCTCTCCCTGGGCGAGTAGACGTGCTCTCCGCGGAGATAGCGCTTGTCGCCAAGGGGTCGCTGTTGCGCTCTGCCTCCGCCTACGTCATCGTACAAGCCGGCGTGATTTCTGCGACCTGCCGCTGGGCGGAGGTCGGCTGGTTGTGCGCTCGCGGAGCTGACGGCCCTCCAGTTCCGTATATGAGGGAACAAGCGACGCCGAGCACTCCCAGGGCAGCGCTGCCGAGCGGCTGCTCCAAGCCACCCGCCAGGCGGCTGGGCAGGGGTCCGTCTGGCTTCTCGGTGGCTTTCGCCCGGGTCAGAGAGGGGACCCGCGGGGCCGAACAAAGGCGCGGCGGTTTGGAGCGGCCGCTGGCGCACCCTCAGCGGTGTTGGATGGGTTTCGCTCGTCCGTGAGCCGGAGCCCAGCCCGGGCTCGGCAACGAAAGCGGGGAAAAGAAAAAAAGTTGACGAGTGGCTGGCGCCGGCCACTGCCGAAGTGTGGAACCCCCGAAGCGAAGTTTGCCCGGTGGGGCACGGGGGCAGAGAAAGCCAGGGAGACGTGGTGCCGGCGTCGGTCCCACCAAGAATGGAAAGCAAGCCCGTCCAGGCACGGCGAGAGAGAGCCCGGTAAGGGGCAGAGAGAGTTCCCAGCA
>NW_027143133.1:0-80793 GCF_026170545.1 Melanerpes formicivorus
AATAAGGTAGGGAAGAATTCTAAGGCTCATTTTGACTGCCTCCAGAAGTTAGATCAGATGGCAAATTGGATTTGGTGCTAGGTCTTTCCCTTTAGGTTTTACCCCAACAATGTTTTCATTAGTTTCGCTCACTCTCGAAATCAAGCATTTTACAGCAGGTTGGAGCAGCCTGTATCTCAGCACAGGAATAAGGTAGGGAAGAATTCTAAGGCTCATTTTGACTGCCTCCAGAAGTTAGATCAGATGGCAAATTGGATTTGGTGCTAGGTCTTTCCCTTTAGGTTTTACCCCAACAATGTTTTCATTAGTTTCGCTCACTCTCGAAATCAAGCATTTTACAGCAGGTTGGAGCAGCCTGTATCTCAGCACAGGAATAAGGTAGGGAAGAATTCTAAGGCTCATTTTGACTGCCTCCAGAAGTTAGATCAGATGGCAAATTGGATTTGGTGCTAGGTCTTTCCCTTTAGGTTTTACCCCAACAATGTTTTCATTAGTTTCGCTCACTCTCGAAATCAAGCATTTTACAGCAGGTTGGAGCAGCCTGTATCTCAGCACAGGAATAAGGTAGGGAAGAATTCTAAGGCTCATTTTGACTGCCTCCAGAAGTTAGATCAGATGGCAAATTGGATTTGGTGCTAGGTCTTTCCCTTTAGGTTTTACCCCAACAATGTTTTCATTAGTTTCGCTCACTCTCGAAATCAAGCATTTTACAGCAGGTTGGAGCAGCCTGTATCTCAGCACAGGAATAAGGTAGGGAAGAATTCTAAGGCTCATTTTGACTGCCTCCAGAAGTTAGATCAGATGGCAAATTGGATTTGGTGCTAGGTCTTTCCCTTTAGGTTTTACCCCAACAATGTTTTCATTAGTTTCGCTCACTCTCGAAATCAAGCATTTTACAGCAGGTTGGAGCAGCCTGTATCTCAGCACAGGAATAAGGTAGGGAAGAATTCTAAGGATCATTTTGACTGCCTCCAGAAGTTAGATCCGATGGCAAATTGGATTTGGTGCTAGGTCTTTCCCTTTAGGTTTTACCCCAACAATGTTTTCATTAGTTTCGCTCACTCTCGAAATCAAGCATTTTACAGCAGGTTGGAGCAGCCTGTATCTCAGCACAGGAATAAGGTAGGGAAGAATTCTAAGGCTCATTTTGACTGCCTCCAGAAGTTAGATCAGATGGCAAATTGGATTTGGTGCTAGGTCTTTCCCTTTAGGTTTTACCCCAACAATGTTTTCATTAGTTTCGCTCACTCTCGAAATCAAGCATTTTACAGCAGGTTGGAGCAGCCTGTATCTCAGCACAGGAATAAGGTAGGGAAGAATTCTAAGGCTCATTTTGACTGCCTCCAGAAGTTAGATCAGATGGCAAATTGGATTTGGTGCTAGGTCTTTCCCTTTAGGTTTTACCCCAACAATGTTTTCATTAGTTTCGCTCACTCTCGAAATCAAGCATTTTACAGCAGGTTGGAGCAGCCTGTATCTCAGCACAGGAATAAGGTAGGGAAGAATTCTAAGGCTCATTTTGACTGCCTCCAGAAGTTAGATCAGATGGCAAATTGGATTTGGTGCTAGGTCTTTCCCTTTAGGTTTTACCCCAACAATGTTTTCATTAGTTTCGCTCACTCTCGAAATCAAGCATTTTACAGCAGGTTGGAGCAGCCTGTATCTCAGCACAGGAATAAGGTAGGGAAGAATTCTAAGGATCATTTTGACTGCCTCCAGAAGTTAGATCAGATGGCAAATTGGATTTGGTGCTAGGTCTTTCCCTTTAGGTTTTACCCCAACAATGTTTTCATTAGTTTCGCTCACTCTCGAAATCAAGCATTTTACAGCAGGTTGGAGCAGCCTGTATCTCAGCACAGGAATAAGGTAGGGAAGAATTCTAAGGATCATTTTGACTGCCTCCAGAAGTTAGATCAGATGGCAAATTGGATTTGGTGCTAGGTCTTTCCTTTTAGGTTTTACCCCAACAATGTTTTCATTAGTTTCGCTCACTCTCGAAATCAAGCATTTTACAGCAGGTTGGAGCAGCCTGTATCTCAGCACAGGAATAAGGTAGGGAAGAATTCTAAGGCTCATTTTGACTGCCTCCAGAAGTTAGATCAGATGGCAAATTGGATTTGGTGCTAGGTCTTTCCCTTTAGGTTTTACCCCAACAATGTTTTCATTAGTTTCGCTCACTCTCGAAATCAAGCATTTTACAGCAGGTTGGAGCAGCCTGTATCTCAGCACAGGAATAAGGTAGGGAAGAATTCTAAGGCTCATTTTGACTGCCTCCAGAAGTTAGATCAGATGGCAAATTGGATTTGGTGCTAGGTCTTTCCCTTTAGGTTTTACCCCAACAATGTTTTCATTAGTTTCGCTCACTCTCGAAATCAAGCATTTTACAGCAGGTTGGAGCAGCCTGTATCTCAGCACAGGAATAAGGTAGGGAAGAATTCTAAGGCTCATTTTGACTGCCTCCAGAAGTTAGATCAGATGGCAAATTGGATTTGGTGCTAGGTCTTTCCCTTTAGGTTTTACCCCAACAATGTTTTCATTAGTTTCGCTCACTCTCGAAATCAAGCATTTTACAGCAGGTTGGAGCAGCCTGTATCTCAGCACAGGAATAAGGTAGGGAAGAATTCTAAGGCTCATTTTGACTGCCTCCAGAAGTTAGATCAGATGGCAAATTGGATTTGGTGCTAGGTCTTTCCCTTTAGGTTTTACCCCAACAATGTTTTCATTAGTTTCGCTCACTCTCGAAATCAAGCATTTTACAGCAGGTTGGAGCAGCCTGTATCTCAGCACAGGAATAAGGTAGGGAAGAATTCTAAGGCTCATTTTGACTGCCTCCAGAAGTTAGATCAGATGGCAAATTGGATTTGGTGCTAGGTCTTTCCCTTTAGGTTTTACCCCAACAATGTTTTCATTAGTTTCGCTCACTCTCGAAATCAAGCATTTTACAGCAGGTTGGAGCAGCCTGTATCTCAGCACAGGAATAAGGTAGGGAAGAATTCTAAGGCTCATTTTGACTGCCTCCAGAAGTTAGATCAGATGGCAAATTGGATTTGGTGCTAGGTCTTTCCCTTTAGGTTTTACCCCAACAATGTTTTCATTAGTTTCGCTCACTCTCGAAATCAAGCATTTTACAGCAGGTTGGAGCAGCCTGTATCTCAGCACAGGAATAAGGTAGGGAAGAATTCTAAGGATCATTTTGACTGCCTCCAGAAGTTAGATCAGATGGCAAATTGGATTTGGTGCTAGGTCTTTCCCTTTAGGTTTTACCCCAACAATGTTTTCATTAGTTTCGCTCACTCTCGAAATCAAGCATTTTACAGCAGGTTGGAGCAGCCTGTATCTCAGCACAGGAATAAGGTAGGGAAGAATTCTAAGGCTCATTTTGACTGCCTCCAGAAGTTAGATCAGATGGCAAATTGGATTTGGTGCTAGGTCTTTCCCTTTAGGTTTTACCCCAACAATGTTTTCATTAGTTTCGCTCACTCTCGAAATCAAGCATTTTACAGCAGGTTGGAGCAGCCTGTATCTCAGCACAGGAATAAGGTAGGGAAGAATTCTAAGGCTCATTTTGACTGCCTCCAGAAGTTAGATCAGATGGCAAATTGGATTTGGTGCTAGGTCTTTCCCTTTAGGTTTTACCCCAACAATGTTTTCATTAGTTTCGCTCACTCTCGAAATCAAGCATTTTACAGCAGGTTGGAGCAGCCTGTATCTCAGCACAGGAATAAGGTAGGGAAGAATTCTAAGGATCATTTTGACTGCCTCCAGAAGTTAGATCAGATGGCAAATTGGATTTGGTGCTAGGTCTTTCCCTTTAGGTTTTACCCCAACAATGTTTTCATTAGTTTCGCTCACTCTCGAAATCAAGCATTTTACAGCAGGTTGGAGCAGCCTGTATCTCAGCACAGGAATAAGGTAGGGAAGAATTCTAAGGCTCATTTTGACTGCCTCCAGAAGTTAGATCAGATGGCAAATTGGATTTGGTGCTAGGTCTTTCCCTTTAGGTTTTACCCCAACAATGTTTTCATTAGTTTCGCTCACTCTCGAAATCAAGCATTTTACAGCAGGTTGGAGCAGCCTGTATCTCAGCACAGGAATAAGGTAGGGAAGAATTCTAAGGCTCATTTTGACTGCCTCCAGAAGTTAGATCAGATGGCAAATTGGATTTGGTGCTAGGTCTTTCCCTTTAGGTTTTACCCCAACAATGTTTTCATTAGTTTCGCTCACTCTCGAAATCAAGCATTTTACAGCAGGTTGGAGCAGCCTGTATCTCAGCACAGGAATAAGGTAGGGAAGAATTCTAAGGATCATTTTGACTGCCTCCAGAAGTTAGATCAGATGGCAAATTGGATTTGGTGCTAGGTCTTTCCCTTTAGGTTTTACCCCAACAATGTTTTCATTAGTTTCGCTCACTCTCGAAATCAAGCATTTTACAGCAGGTTGGAGCAGCCTGTATCTCAGCACAGGAATAAGGTAGGGAAGAATTCTAAGGATCATTTTGACTGCCTCCAGAAGTTAGATCAGATGGCAAATTGGATTTGGTGCTAGGTCTTTCCCTTTAGGTTTTACCCCAACAATGTTTTCATTAGTTTCGCTCACTCTCGAAATCAAGCATTTTACAGCAGGTTGGAGCAGCCTGTATCTCAGCACAGGAATAAGGTAGGGAAGAATTCTAAGGCTCATTTTGACTGCCTCCAGAAGTTAGATCAGATGGCAAATTGGATTTGGTGCTAGGTCTTTCCCTTTAGGTTTTACCCCAACAATGTTTTCATTAGTTTCGCTCACTCTCGAAATCAAGCATTTTACAGCAGGTTGGAGCAGCCTGTATCTCAGCACAGGAATAAGGTAGGGAAGAATTCTAAGGCTCATTTTGACTGCCTCCAGAAGTTAGATCAGATGGCAAATTGGATTTGGTGCTAGGTCTTTCCCTTTAGGTTTTACCCCAACAATGTTTTCATTAGTTTCGCTCACTCTCGAAATCAAGCATTTTACAGCAGGTTGGAGCAGCCTGTATCTCAGCACAGGAATAAGGTAGGGAAGAATTCTAAGGATCATTTTGACTGCCTCCAGAAGTTAGATCAGATGGCAAATTGGATTTGGTGCTAGGTCTTTCCCTTTAGGTTTTACCCCAACAATGTTTTCATTAGTTTCGCTCACTCTCGAAATCAAGCATTTTACAGCAGGTTGGAGCAGCCTGTATCTCAGCACAGGAATAAGGTAGGGAAGAATTCTAAGGATCATTTTGACTGCCTCCAGAAGTTAGATCAGATGGCAAATTGGATTTGGTGCTAGGTCTTTCCCTTTAGGTTTTAGCCCAACAATGTTTTCATTAGTTTCGCTCACTCTCGAAATCAAGCATTTTACAGCAGGTTGGAGCAGCCTGTATCTCAGCACAGGAATAAGGTAGGGAAGAATTCTAAGGCTCATTTTGACTGCCTCCAGAAGTTAGATCAGATGGCAAATTGGATTTGGTGCTAGGTCTTTCCCTTTAGGTTTTACCCCAACAATGCTTTCATTAGTTTCGCTCACTCTCGAAATCAAGCATTTTACAGCAGGTTGGAGCAGCCTGTATCTCAGCACAGGAATAAGGTAGGGAAGAATTCTAAGGCTCATTTTGACTGCCTCCAGAAGTTAGATCAGGTGGCAAATTGGATTTGGTGCTAGGTCTTTCCCTTTAGGTTTTACCCCAACAATGTTTTCATTAGTTTCGCTCACTCTCGAAATCAAGCATTTTACAGCAGGTTGGAGCAGCCTGTATCTCAGCACAGGAATAAGGTAGGGAAGAATTCTAAGGCTCATTTTGACTGCCTCCAGAAGTTAGATCAGATGGCAAATTGGATTTGGTGCTAGGTCTTTCCCTTTAGGTTTTACCCCAACAATGTTTTCATTAGTTTCGCTCACTCTCGAAATCAAGCATTTTACAGCAGGTTGGAGCAGCCTGTATCTCAGCACAGGAATAAGGTAGGGAAGAATTCTAAGGCTCATTTTGACTGCCTCCAGAAGTTAGATCAGATGGCAAATTGGATTTGGTGCTAGGTCTTTCCCTTTAGGTTTTACCCCAACAATGTTTTCATTAGTTTCGCTCACTCTCGAAATCAAGCATTTTACAGCAGGTTGGAGCAGCCTGTATCTCAGCACAGGAATAAGGTAGGGAAGAATTCTAAGGCTCATTTTGACTGCCTCCAGAAGTTAGATCAGATGGCAAATTGGATTTGGTGCTAGGTCTTTCCCTTTAGGTTTTACCCCAACAATGTTTTCATTAGTTTCGCTCACTCTCGAAATCAAGCATTTTACAGCAGGTTGGAGCAGCCTGTATCTCAGCACAGGAATAAGGTAGGGAAGAATTCTAAGGATCATTTTGACTGCCTCCAGAAGTTAGATCAGATGGCAAATTGGATTTGGTGCTAGGTCTTTCCCTTTAGGTTTTACCCCAACAATGTTTTCATTAGTTTCGCTCACTCTCGAAATCAAGCATTTTACAGCAGGTTGGAGCAGCCTGTATCTCAGCACAGGAATAAGGTAGGGAAGAATTCTAAGGATCATTTTGACTGCCTCCAGAAGTTAGATCAGATGGCAAATTGGATTTGGTGCTAGGTCTTTCCCTTTAGGTTTTAGCCCAACAATGTTTTCATTAGTTTCGCTCACTCTCGAAATCAAGCATTTTACAGCAGGTTGGAGCAGCCTGTATCTCAGCACAGGAATAAGGTAGGGGAGAATTCAAATACTCATTGTGACTGCCTCCAGAAGTTAGATCAGATGGCCAATGCAATTTGGTGCTAGGTCTTTCCCTTTAGGTTTTACCCCAACAATGTTTTCATTAGTTTCGCTCACTCTCGAAATCAAGCATTTTACAGCAGGTTGGAGCAGCCTGTATCTCAGCACAGGAATAAGGTAGGGAAGAATTCTAAGGATCATTTTGACTGCCTCCAGAAGTTAGATCAGATGGCAAATTGGATTTGGTGCTAGGTCTTTCCCTTTAGGTTTTACCCCAACAATGTTTTCATTAGTTTCGCTCACTCTCGAAATCAAGCATTTTACAGCAGGTTGGAGCAGCCTGTATCTCAGCACAGGAATAAGGTAGGGAAGAATTCTAAGGATCATTTTGACTGCCTCCAGAAGTTAGATCAGATGGCAAATTGGATTTGGTGCTAGGTCTTTCCCTTTAGGTTTTACCCCAACAATGTTTTCATTAGTTTCGCTCACTCTCGAAATCAAGCATTTTACAGCAGGTTGGAGCAGCCTGTATCTCAGCACAGGAATAAGGTAGGGAAGAATTCTAAGGATCATTTTGACTGCCTCCAGAAGTTAGATCAGATGGCAAATTGGATTTGGTGCTAGGTCTTTCCCTTTAGGTTTTACCCCAACAATGTTTTCATTAGTTTCGCTCACTCTCGAAATCAAGCATTTTACAGCAGGTTGGAGCAGCCTGTATCTCAGCACAGGAATAAGGTAGGGAAGAATTCTAAGGATCATTTTGACTGCCTCCAGAAGTTAGATCAGATGGCAAATTGGATTTGGTGCTAGGTCTTTCCCTTTAGGTTTTACCCCAACAATGTTTTCATTAGTTTCGCTCACTCTCGAAATCAAGCATTTTACAGCAGGTTGGAGCAGCCTGTATCTCAGCACAGGAATAAGGTAGGGAAGAATTCTAAGGCTCATTTTGACTGCCTCCAGAAGTTAGATCAGATGGCAAATTGGATTTGGTGCTAGGTCTTTCCCTTTAGGTTTTACCCCAACAATGTTTTCATTAGTTTCGCTCACTCTCGAAATCAAGCATTTTACAGCAGGTTGGAGCAGCCTGTATCTCAGCACAGGAATAAGGTAGGGAAGAATTCTAAGGCTCATTTTGACTGCCTCCAGAAGTTAGATCAGATGGCAAATTGGATTTGGTGCTAGGTCTTTCCCTTTAGGTTTTACCCCAACAATGTTTTCATTAGTTTCGCTCACTCTCGAAATCAAGCATTTTACAGCAGGTTGGAGCAGCCTGTATCTCAGCACAGGAATAAGGTAGGGAAGAATTCTAAGGATCATTTTGACTGCCTCCAGAAGTTAGATCAGATGGCAAATTGGATTTGGTGCTAGGTCTTTCCCTTTAGGTTTTACCCCAACAATGTTTTCATTAGTTTCGCTCACTCTCGAAATCAAGCATTTTACAGCAGGTTGGAGCAGCCTGTATCTCAGCACAGGAATA
This sequence comes from Melanerpes formicivorus, assembly GCF_026170545.1. Lineage (NCBI taxonomy): Eukaryota > Metazoa > Chordata > Aves > Piciformes > Picidae > Melanerpes > Melanerpes formicivorus. Next base: position 8,189 of record NW_027143133.1, read on the forward strand.
AGGTAGGGAAGAATTCTAAGGATCATTTTGACTGCCTCCAGAAGTTAGATCAGATGGCAAATTGGATTTGGTGCTAGGTCTTTCCCTTTAGGTTTTAGCCCAACAATGTTTTCATTAGTTTCGCTCACTCTCGAAATCAAGCATTTTACAGCAGGTTGGAGCAGCCTGTATCTCAGCACAGGAATAAGGTAGGGAAGAATTCTAAGGCTCATTTTGACTGCCTCCAGAAGTTAGATCAGATGGCAAATTGGATTTGGTGCTAGGTCTTTCCCTTTAGGTTTTACCCCAACAATGTTTTCATTAGTTTCGCTCACTCTCGAAATCAAGCATTTTACAGCAGGTTGGAGCAGCCTGTATCTCAGCACAGGAATAAGGTAGGGAAGAATTCTAAGGCTCATTTTGACTGCCTCCAGAAGTTAGATCAGATGGCAAATTGGATTTGGTGCTAGGTCTTTCCCTTTAGGTTTTACCCTAACAATGTTTTCATTAGTTTCGCTCACTCTCGAAATCAAGCATTTTACAGCAGGTTGGAGCAGCCTGTATCTCAGCACAGGAATAAGGTAGGGAAGAATTCTAAGGCTCATTTTGACTGCCTCCAGAAGTTAGATCAGATGGCAAATTGGATTTGGTGCTAGGTCTTTCCCTTTAGGTTTTACCCCAACAATGTTTTCATTAGTTTCGCTCACTCTCGAAATCAAGCATTTTACAGCAGGTTGGAGCAGCCTGTATCTCAGCACAGGAATAAGGTAGGGAAGAATTCTAAGGCTCATTTTGACTGCCTCCAGAAGTTAGATCAGATGGCAAATTGGATTTGGTGCTAGGTCTTTCCCTTTAGGTTTTACCCCAACAATGTTTTCATTAGTTTCGCTCACTCTCGAAATCAAGCATTTTACAGCAGGTTGGAGCAGCCTGTATCTCAGCACAGGAATAAGGTAGGGAAGAATTCTAAGGCTCATTTTGACTGCCTCCAGAAGTTAGATCAGATGGCAAATTGGATTTGGTGCTAGGTCTTTCCCTTTAGGTTTTACCCCAACAATGTTTTCATTAGTTTCGCTCACTCTCGAAATCAAGCATTTTACAGCAGGTTGGAGCAGCTTGTATCTCAGCACAGGAATAAGGTAGGGAAGAATTCAAATACTCATTTTGACTGCCTCCAGAAGTTAGATCAGATGGCCAATGCAATTTGGTGCTAGGCCTTTCCCTTTAGGTTTTACCCCAACAATGTTTTCATTAGTTTCGATCACTCTCGAAATCAAGCATTTTACAGCAGGTTGGAGCAGCTTGTATCTCAGCACAGGAATAAGGTAGGGAAGAATTCAAATACTCATTTTGACTGCCTCCAGAAGTTAGATCAGATGGCAAATTGGATTTGGTGCTAGGTCTTTCCCTTTAGGTTTTACCCCAACAATGTTTTCATTAGTTTCGATCACTCTTGAAACCAAGCATTTTACAGCAGTTTGGAGCAGCCTGTATCTCAGCACAGGAATAAGGTAGGGAAGAATTCAAATACTCATTGTGACTGCCTCCAGAAGTTAGATCAGATGGCAAATTGGATTTGGTGCTAGGTCTTTCCCTTTAGGTTTTACCCCAACAATGTTTTCATTAGTTTCGCTCACTCTCGAAATCAAGCATTTTACAGCAGGTTGGAGCAGCCTGTATCTCAGCACAGGAATAAGGTAGGGAAGAATTCTAAGGATCATTTTGACTGCCTCCAGAAGTTAGATCAGATGGCAAATTGGATTTGGTGCTAGGTCTTTCCCTTTAGGTTTTACCCCAACAATGTTTTCATTAGTTTCGCTCACTCTCGAAATCAAGCATTTTACAGCAGGTTGGAGCAGCCTGTATCTCAGCACAGGAATAAGGTAGGGAAGAATTCTAAGGATCATTTTGACTGCCTCCAGAAGTTAGATCAGATGGCAAATTGGATTTGGTGCTAGGTCTTTCCCTTTAGGTTTTACCCCAACAATGTTTTCATTAGTTTCGCTCACTCTCGAAATCAAGCATTTTACAGCAGGTTGGAGCAGCCTGTATCTCAGCACAGGAATAAGGTAGGGAAGAATTCTAAGGCTCATTTTGACTGCCTCCAGAAGTTAGATCAGATGGCAAATTGGATTTGGTGCTAGGTCTTTCCCTTTAGGTTTTACCCCAACAATGTTTTCATTAGTTTCGCTCACTCTCGAAATCAAGCATTTTACAGCAGGTTGGAGCAGCCTGTATCTCAGCACAGGAATAAGGTAGGGAAGAATTCTAAGGCTCATTTTGACTGCCTCCAGAAGTTAGATCAGATGGCAAATTGGATTTGGTGCTAGGTCTTTCCCTTTAGGTTTTACCCTAACAATGTTTTCATTAGTTTCGCTCACTCTCGAAATCAAGCATTTTACAGCAGGTTGGAGCAGCCTGTATCTCAGCACAGGAATAAGGTAGGGAAGAATTCTAAGGCTCATTTTGACTGCCTCCAGAAGTTAGATCAGATGGCAAATTGGATTTGGTGCTAGGTCTTTCCCTTTAGGTTTTACCCCAACAATGTTTTCATTAGTTTCGCTCACTCTCGAAATCAAGCATTTTACAGCAGGTTGGAGCAGCCTGTATCTCAGCACAGGAATAAGGTAGGGAAGAATTCTAAGGCTCATTTTGACTGCCTCCAGAAGTTAGATCAGATGGCAAATTGGATTTGGTGCTAGGTCTTTCCCTTTAGGTTTTACCCCAACAATGTTTTCATTAGTTTCGCTCACTCTCGAAATCAAGCATTTTACAGCAGGTTGGAGCAGCCTGTATCTCAGCACAGGAATAAGGTAGGGAAGAATTCTAAGGCTCATTTTGACTGCCTCCAGAAGTTAGATCAGATGGCAAATTGGATTTGGTGCTAGGTCTTTCCCTTTAGGTTTTACCCCAACAATGTTTTCATTAGTTTCGCTCACTCTCGAAATCAAGCATTTTACAGCAGGTTGGAGCAGCCTGTATCTCAGCACAGGAATAAGGTAGGGAAGAATTCTAAGGATCATTTTGACTGCCTCCAGAAGTTAGATCAGATGGCAAATTGGATTTGGTGCTAGGTCTTTCCCTTTAGGTTTTACCCCAACAATGTTTTCATTAGTTTCGCTCACTCTCGAAATCAAGCATTTTACAGCAGGTTGGAGCAGCCTGTATCTCAGCACAGGAATAAGGTAGGGAAGAATTCTAAGGCTCATTTTGACTGCCTCCAGAAGTTAGATCAGATGGCAAATTGGATTTGGTGCTAGGTCTTTCCCTTTAGGTTTTACCCCAACAATGTTTTCATTAGTTTCGCTCACTCTCGAAATCAAGCATTTTACAGCAGGTTGGAGCAGCCTGTATCTCAGCACAGGAATAAGGTAGGGAAGAATTCTAAGGCTCATTTTGACTGCCTCCAGAAGTTAGATCAGATGGCAAATTGGATTTGGTGCTAGGTCTTTCCCTTTAGGTTTTACCCCAACAATGTTTTCATTAGTTTCGCTCACTCTCGAAATCAAGCATTTTACAGCAGGTTGGAGCAGCCTGTATCTCAGCACAGGAATAAGGTAGGGAAGAATTCTAAGGATCATTTTGACTGCCTCCAGAAGTTAGATCAGATGGCAAATTGGATTTGGTGCTAGGTCTTTCCCTTTAGGTTTTACCCCAACAATGTTTTCATTAGTTTCGCTCACTCTCGAAATCAAGCATTTTACAGCAGGTTGGAGCAGCCTGTATCTCAGCACAGGAATAAGGTAGGGAAGAATTCTAAGGATCATTTTGACTGCCTCCAGAAGTTAGATCAGATGGCAAATTGGATTTGGTGCTAGGTCTTTCCCTTTAGGTTTTACCCCAACAATGTTTTCATTAGTTTCGCTCACTCTCGAAATCAAGCATTTTACAGCAGGTTGGAGCAGCCTGTATCTCAGCACAGGAATAAGGTAGGGAAGAATTCTAAGGCTCATTTTGACTGCCTCCAGAAGTTAGATCAGATGGCAAATTGGATTTGGTGCTAGGTCTTTCCCTTTAGGTTTTACCCCAACAATGTTTTCATTAGTTTCGCTCACTCTCGAAATCAAGCATTTTACAGCAGGTTGGAGCAGCCTGTATCTCAGCACAGGAATAAGGTAGGGAAGAATTCTAAGGATCATTTTGACTGCCTCCAGAAGTTAGATCAGATGGCAAATTGGATTTGGTGCTAGGTCTTTCCCTTTAGGTTTTACCCCAACAATGTTTTCATTAGTTTCGCTCACTCTCGAAATCAAGCATTTTACAGCAGGTTGGAGCAGCCTGTATCTCAGCACAGGAATAAGGTAGGGAAGAATTCTAAGGATCATTTTGACTGCCTCCAGAAGTTAGATCAGATGGCAAATTGGATTTGGTGCTAGGTCTTTCCCTTTAGGTTTTACCCCAACAATGTTTTCATTAGTTTCGCTCACTCTCGAAATCAAGCATTTTACAGCAGGTTGGAGCAGCCTGTATCTCAGCACAGGAATAAGGTAGGGAAGAATTCTAAGGCTCATTTTGACTGCCTCCAGAAGTTAGATCAGATGGCAAATTGGATTTGGTGCTAGGTCTTTCCCTTTAGGTTTTACCCCAACAATGTTTTCATTAGTTTCGCTCACTCTCGAAATCAAGCATTTTACAGCAGGTTGGAGCAGCCTGTATCTCAGCACAGGAATAAGGTAGGGAAGAATTCTAAGGCTCATTTTGACTGCCTCCAGAAGTTAGATCAGATGGCAAATTGGATTTGGTGCTAGGTCTTTCCCTTTAGGTTTTACCCCAACAATGTTTTCATTAGTTTCGCTCACTCTCGAAATCAAGCATTTTACAGCAGGTTGGAGCAGCCTGTATCTCAGCACAGGAATAAGGTAGGGAAGAATTCTAAGGCTCATTTTGACTGCCTCCAGAAGTTAGATCAGATGGCAAATTGGATTTGGTGCTAGGTCTTTCCCTTTAGGTTTTACCCCAACAATGTTTTCATTAGTTTCGCTCACTCTCGAAATCAAGCATTTTACAGCAGGTTGGAGCAGCCTGTATCTCAGCACAGGAATAAGGTAGGGAACAATTCTAAGGATCATTTTGACTGCCTCCAGAAGTTAGATCAGATGGCAAATTGGATTTGGTGCTAGGTCTTTCCCTTTAGGTTTTACCCCAACAATGTTTTCATTAGTTTCGCTCACTCTCGAAATCAAGCATTTTACAGCAGGTTGGAGCAGCCTGTATCTCAGCACAGGAATAAGGTAGGGAAGAATTCTAAGGCTCATTTTGACTGCCTCCAGAAGTTAGATCAGATGGCAAATTGGATTTGGTGCTAGGTCTTTCCCTTTAGGTTTTACCCCAACAATGTTTTCATTAGTTTCGCTCACTCTCGAAATCAAGCATTTTACAGCAGGTTGGAGCAGCCTGTATCTCAGCACAGGAATAAGGTAGGGAAGAATTCTAAGGATCATTTTGACTGCCTCCAGAAGTTAGATCAGATGGCAAATTGGATTTGGTGCTAGGTCTTTCCCTTTAGGTTTTACCCCAACAATGTTTTCATTAGTTTCGCTCACTCTCGAAATCAAGCATTTTACAGCAGGTTGGAGCAGCCTGTATCTCAGCACAGGAATAAGGTAGGGAAGAATTCTAAGGATCATTTTGACTGCCTCCAGAAGTTAGATCAGATGGCAAATTGGATTTGGTGCTAGGTCTTTCCCTTTAGGTTTTACCCCAACAATGTTTTCATTAGTTTCGCTCACTCTCGAAATCAAGCATTTTACAGCAGGTCGGAGCAGCCTGTATCTCAGCACAGGAATAAGGTAGGGAAGAATTCAAATACTCATTTTGACTGCCTCCAGAAGTTAGATCAGATGGCAAATTGTATTTGGTGCTAGGTCTTTCCCTTTAGGTTTTACCCCAACAATGTTTTCATTAGTTTCGATCACTCTTGAAACCAAGCATTTTACAGCAGGTTGGAGCAGCCTGTATCTCAGCACAGGAATAAGGTAGGGAAGAATTCAAATACTCATTGTGACTGCCTCCAGAAGTTAGATCAGATGGCCAATGCAATTTGGTGCTAGGTCTTTCCCTTTAGGTTTTACCCCAACAATGTTTTCATTAGTTTCGCTCACTCTCGAAATCAAGCATTTTACAGCAGGTTGGAGCAGCCTGTATCTCAGCACAGGAATAAGGTAGGGAAGAATTCTAAGGATCATTTTGACTGCCTCCAGAAGTTAGATCAGATGGCAAATTGGATTTGGTGCTAGGTCTTTCCCTTTAGGTTTTACCCCAACAATGTTTTCATTAGTTTCGCTCACTCTCGAAATCAAGCATTTTACAGCAGGTTGGAGCAGCCTGTATCTCAGCACAGGAATAAGGTAGGGAAGAATTCTAAGGATCATTTTGACTGCCTCCAGAAGTTAGATCAGATGGCAAATTGGATTTGGTGCTAGGTCTTTCCCTTTAGGTTTTACCCCAACAATGTTTTCATTAGTTTCGCTCACTCTCGAAATCAAGCATTTTACAGCAGGTTGGAGCAGCCTGTATCTCAGCACAGGAATAAGGTAGGGAAGAATTCTAAGGATCATTTTGACTGCCTCCAGAAGTTAGATCAGATGGCAAATTGGATTTGGTGCTAGGTCTTTCCCTTTAGGTTTTACCCCCAACAATGTTTTCATTAGTTTCGCTCACTCTCGAAATCAAGCATTTTACAGCAGGTTGGAGCAGCCTGTATCTCAGCACAGGAATAAGGTAGGGAAGAATTCTAAGGATCATTTTGACTGCCTCCAGAAGTTAGATCAGATGGCAAATTGGATTTGGTGCTAGGTCTTTCCCTTTAGGTTTTACCCCAACAATGTTTTCATTAGTTTCGCTCACTCTCGAAATCAAGCATTTTACAGCAGGTTGGAGCAGCCTGTATCTCAGCACAGGAATAAGGTAGGGAAGAATTCTAAGGATCATTTTGACTGCCTCCAGAAGTTAGATCAGATGGCAAATTGGATTTGGTGCTAGGTCTTTCCCTTTAGGTTTTACCCCAACAATGTTTTCATTAGTTTCGCTCACTCTCGAAATCAAGCATTTTACAGCAGGTTGGAGCAGCCTGTATCTCAGCACAGGAATAAGGTAGGGAAGAATTCTAAGGCTCATTTTGACTGCCTCCAGAAGTTAGATCAGATGGCAAATTGGATTTGGTGCTAGGTCTTTCCCTTTAGGTTTTACCCCAACAATGTTTTCATTAGTTTCGCTCACTCTCGAAATCAAGCATTTTACAGCAGGTTGGAGCAGCCTGTATCTCAGCACAGGAATAAGGTAGGGAAGAATTCTAAGGATCATTTTGACTGCCTCCAGAAGTTAGATCAGATGGCAAATTGGATTTGGTGCTAGGTCTTTCCCTTTAGGTTTTACCCCAACAATGTTTTCATTAGTTTCGCTCACTCTCGAAATCAAGCATTTTACAGCAGGTTGGAGCAGCCTGTATCTCAGCACAGGAATAAGGTAGGGAAGAATTCTAAGGCTCATTTTGACTGCCTCCAGAAGTTAGATCAGATGGCAAATTGGATTTGGTGCTAGGTCTTTCCCTTTAGGTTTTACCCCAACAATGTTTTCATTAGTTTCGCTCACTCTCGAAATCAAGCATTTTACAGCAGGTTGGAGCAGCCTGTATCTCAGCACAGGAATAAGGTAGGGAAGAATTCTAAGGCTCATTTTGACTGCCTCCAGAAGTTAGATCAGATGGCAAATTGGATTTGGTGCTAGGTCTTTCCCTTTAGGTTTTACCCCAACAATGTTTTCATTAGTTTCGCTCACTCTCGAAATCAAGCATTTTACAGCAGGTTGGAGCAGCCTGTATCTCAGCACAGGAATAAGGTAGGGAAGAATTCTAAGGATCATTTTGACTGCCTCCAGAAGTTAGATCAGATGGCAAATTGGATTTGGTGCTAGGTCTTTCCCTTTAGGTTTTACCCCAACAATGTTTTCATTAGTTTCGCTCACTCTCGAAATCAAGCATTTTACAGCAGGTTGGAGCAGCCTGTATCTCAGCACAGGAATAAGGTAGGGAAGAATTCTAAGGCTCATTTTGACTGCCTCCAGAAGTTAGATCAGATGGCAAATTGGATTTGGTGCTAGGTCTTTCCCTTTAGGTTTTACCCCAACAATGTTTTCATTAGTTTCGCTCACTCTCGAAATCAAGCATTTTACAGCAGGTTGGAGCAGCCTGTATCTCAGCACAGGAATAAGGTAGGGAAGAATTCTAAGGATCATTTTGACTGCCTCCAGAAGTTAGATCAGATGGCAAATTGGATTTGGTGCTAGGTCTTTCCCTTTAGGTTTTACCCCAACAATGTTTTCATTAGTTTCGCTCACTCTCGAAATCAAGCATTTTACAGCAGGTTGGAGCAGCCTGTATCTCAGCACAGGAATAAGGTAGGGAAGAATTCTAAGGCTCATTTTGACTGCCTCCAGAAGTTAGATCAGATGACAAATTGGATTTGGTGCTAGGTCTTTCCCTTTAGGTTTTACCCCAACAATGTTTTCATTAGTTTCGCTCACTTTCGAAATCAAGCATTTTACAGCAGGTTGGAGCAGCCTGTATCTCAGCACAGGAATAAGGTAGGGAAGAATTCTAAGGATCATTTTGACTGCCTCCAGAAGTTAGATCAGATGGCAAATTGGATTTGGTGCTAGGTCTTTCCCTTTAGGTTTTACCCCAACAATGTTTTCATTAGTTTCGCTCACTCTCGAAATCAAGCATTTTACAGCAGGTTGGAGCAGCTTGTATCTCAGCACAGGAATAAGGTAGGGAAGAATTCAAATACTCATTTTGACTGCCTCCAGAAGTTAGATCAGATGGCCAATGCAATTTGGTGCTAGGCCTTTCCCTTTAGGTTTTACCCCAACAATGTTTTCATTAGTTTCGATCACTCTCGAAATCAAGCATTTTACAGCAGGTTGGAGCAGCTTGTATCTCAGCACAGGAATAAGGTAGGGAAGAATTCAAATACTCATTTTGACTGCCTCCAGAAGTTAGATCAGATGGCAAATTGGATTTGGTGCTAGGTCTTTCCCTTTAGGTTTTACCCCAACAATGTTTTCATTAGTTTCGATCACTCTTGAAACCAAGCATTTTACAGCAGTTTGGAGCAGCCTGTATCTCAGCACAGGAATAAGGTAGGGAAGAATTCAAATACTCATTGTGACTGCCTCCAGAAGTTAGATCAGATGGCAAATTGGATTTGGTGCTAGGTCTTTCCCTTTAGGTTTTACCCCAACAATGTTTTCATTAGTTTCGCTCACTCTCGAAATCAAGCATTTTACAGCAGGTTGGAGCAGCCTGTATCTCAGCACAGGAATAAGGTAGGGAAGAATTCTAAGGATCATTTTGACTGCCTCCAGAAGTTAGATCAGATGGCAAATTGGATTTGGTGCTAGGTCTTTCCCTTTAGGTTTTACCCCAACAATGTTTTCATTAGTTTCGCTCACTCTCGAAATCAAGCATTTTACAGCAGGTTGGAGCAGCCTGTATCTCAGCACAGGAATAAGGTAGGGAAGAATTCTAAGGATCATTTTGACTGCCTCCAGAAGTTAGATCAGATGGCAAATTGGATTTGGTGCTAGGTCTTTCCCTTTAGGTTTTACCCCAACAATGTTTTCATTAGTTTCGCTCACTCTCGAAATCAAGCATTTTACAGCAGGTTGGAGCAGCCTGTATCTCAGCACAGGAATAAGGTAGGGAAGAATTCTAAGGCTCATTTTGACTGCCTCCAGAAGTTAGATCAGATGGCAAATTGGATTTGGTGCTAGGTCTTTCCCTTTAGGTTTTACCCCAACAATGTTTTCATTAGTTTCGCTCACTCTCGAAATCAAGCATTTTACAGCAGGTTGGAGCAGCCTGTATCTCAGCACAGGAATAAGGTAGGGAAGAATTCTAAGGATCATTTTGACTGCCTCCAGAAGTTAGATCAGATGGCAAATTGGATTTGGTGCTAGGTCTTTCCCTTTAGGTTTTACCCCAACAATGTTTTCATTAGTTTCGCTCACTCTCGAAATCAAGCATTTTACAGCAGGTTGGAGCAGCCTGTATCTCAGCACAGGAATAAGGTAGGGAAGAATTCTAAGGATCATTTTGACTGCCTCCAGAAGTTAGATCAGATGGCAAATTGGATTTGGTGCTAGGTCTTTCCCTTTAGGTTTTACCCCAACAATGTTTTCATTAGTTTCGCTCACTCTCGAAATCAAGCATTTTACAGCAGGTTGGAGCAGCCTGTATCTCAGCACAGGAATAAGGTAGGGAAGAATTCTAAGGCTCATTTTGACTGCCTCCAGAAGTTAGATCAGATGGCAAATTGGATTTGGTGCTAGGTCTTTCCCTTTAGGTTTTACCCCAACAATGTTTTCATTAGTTTCGCTCACTCTCGAAATCAAGCATTTTACAGCAGGTTGGAGCAGCCTGTATCTCAGCACAGGAATAAGGTAGGGAAGAATTCTAAGGCTCATTTTGACTGCCTCCAGAAGTTAGATCAGATGGCAAATTGGATTTGGTGCTAGGTCTTTCCCTTTAGGTTTTACCCCAACAATGTTTTCATTAGTTTCGCTCACTCTCGAAATCAAGCATTTTACAGCAGGTTGGAGCAGCCTGTATCTCAGCACAGGAATAAGGTAGGGAAGAATTCTAAGGCTCATTTTGACTGCCTCCAGAAGTTAGATCAGATGACAAATTGGATTTGGTGCTAGGTCTTTCCCTTTAGGTTTTACCCCAACAATGTTTTCATTAGTTTCGCTCACTCTCGAAATCAAGCATTTTACAGCAGGTTGGAGCAGCCTGTATCTCAGCACAGGAATAAGGTAGGGAAGAATTCTAAGGCTCATTTTGACTGCCTCCAGAAGTTAGATCAGATGGCAAATTGGATTTGGTGCTAGGTCTTTCCCTTTAGGTTTTACCCCAACAATGTTTTCATTAGTTTCGCTCACTCTCGAAATCAAGCATTTTACAGCAGGTTGGAGCAGCTTGTATCTCAGCACAGGAATAAGGTAGGGAAGAATTCAAATACTCATTTTGACTGCCTCCAGAAGTTAGATCAGATGGCCAATGCAATTTGGTGCTAGGCCTTTCCCTTTAGGTTTTACCCCAACAATGTTTTCATTAGTTTCGATCACTCTCGAAATCAAGCATTTTACAGCAGGTTGGAGCAGCTTGTATCTCAGCACAGGAATAAGGTAGGGAAGAATTCAAATACTCATTTTGACTGCCTCCAGAAGTTAGATCAGATGGCAAATTGGATTTGGTGCTAGGTCTTTCCCTTTAGGTTTTACCCCAACAATGTTTTCATTAGTTTCGATCACTCTTGAAACCAAGCATTTTACAGCAGTTTGGAGCAGCCTGTATCTCAGCACAGGAATAAGGTAGGGAAGAATTCAAATACTCATTGTGACTGCCTCCAGAAGTTAGATCAGATGGCAAATTGGATTTGGTGCTAGGTCTTTCCCTTTAGGTTTTACCCCAACAATGTTTTCATTAGTTTCGCTCACTCTCGAAATCAAGCATTTTACAGCAGGTTGGAGCAGCCTGTATCTCAGCACAGGAATAAGGTAGGGAAGAATTCTAAGGATCATTTTGACTGCCTCCAGAAGTTAGATCAGATGGCAAATTGGATTTGGTGCTAGGTCTTTCCCTTTAGGTTTTACCCCAACAATGTTTTCATTAGTTTCGCTCACTCTCGAAATCAAGCATTTTACAGCAGGTTGGAGCAGCCTGTATCTCAGCACAGGAATAAGGTAGGGAAGAATTCTAAGGATCATTTTGACTGCCTCCAGAAGTTAGATCAGATGGCAAATTGGATTTGGTGCTAGGTCTTTCCCTTTAGGTTTTACCCCAACAATGTTTTCATTAGTTTCGCTCACTCTCGAAATCAAGCATTTTACAGCAGGTTGGAGCAGCCTGTATCTCAGCACAGGAATAAGGTAGGGAAGAATTCTAAGGATCATTTTGACTGCCTCCAGAAGTTAGATCAGATGGCAAATTGGATTTGGTGCTAGGTCTTTCCCTTTAGGTTTTACCCCAACAATGTTTTCATTAGTTTCGCTCACTCTCGAAATCAAGCATTTTACAGCAGGTCGGAGCAGCCTGTATCTCAGCACAGGAATAAGGTAGGGAAGAATTCAAATACTCATTTTGACTGCCTCCAGAAGTTAGATCAGATGGCAAATTGTATTTGGTGCTAGGTCTTTCCCTTTAGGTTTTACCCCAACAATGTTTTCATTAGTTTCGATCACTCTTGAAACCAAGCATTTTACAGCAGGTTGGAGCAGCCTGTATCTCAGCACAGGAATAAGGTAGGGAAGAATTCAAATACTCATTGTGACTGCCTCCAGAAGTTAGATCAGATGGCCAATGCAATTTGGTGCTAGGTCTTTCCCTTTAGGTTTTACCCCAACAATGTTTTCATTAGTTTCGCTCACTCTCGAAATCAAGCATTTTACAGCAGGTTGGAGCAGCCTGTATCTCAGCACAGGAATAAGGTAGGGAAGAATTCTAAGGATCATTTTGACTGCCTCCAGAAGTTAGATCAGATGGCAAATTGGATTTGGTGCTAGGTCTTTCCCTTTAGGTTTTACCCCAACAATGTTTTCATTAGTTTCGCTCACTCTCGAAATCAAGCATTTTACAGCAGGTTGGAGCAGCCTGTATCTCAGCACAGGAATAAGGTAGGGAAGAATTCTAAGGCTCATTTTGACTGCCTCCAGAAGTTAGATCAGATGGCAAATTGGATTTGGTGCTAGGTCTTTCCCTTTAGGTTTTACCCCAACAATGTTTTCATTAGTTTCGCTCACTCTCGAAATCAAGCATTTTACAGCAGGTTGGAGCAGCCTGTATCTCAGCACAGGAATAAGGTAGGGAACAATTCTAAGGATCATTTTGACTGCCTCCAGAAGTTAGATCAGATGGCAAATTGGATTTGGTGCTAGGTCTTTCCCTTTAGGTTTTACCCCAACAATGTTTTCATTAGTTTCGCTCACTCTCGAAATCAAGCATTTTACAGCAGGTTGGAGCAGCCTGTATCTCAGCACAGGAATAAGGTAGGGAAGAATTCTAAGGATCATTTTGACTGCCTCCAGAAGTTAGATCAGATGGCAAATTGGATTTGGTGCTAGGTCTTTCCCTTTAGGTTTTACCCCAACAATGTTTTCATTAGTTTCGCTCACTCTCGAAATCAAGCATTTTACAGCAGGTTGGAGCAGCCTGTATCTCAGCACAGGAATAAGGTAGGGAAGAATTCTAAGGATCATTTTGACTGCCTCCAGAAGTTAGATCAGATGGCAAATTGGATTTGGTGCTAGGTCTTTCCCTTTAGGTTTTACCCCAACAATGTTTTCATTAGTTTCGCTCACTCTCGAAATCAAGCATTTTACAGCAGGTTGGAGCAGCCTGTATCTCAGCACAGGAATAAGGTAGGGAAGAATTCTAAGGATCATTTTGACTGCCTCCAGAAGTTAGATCAGATGGCAAATTGGATTTGGTGCTAGGTCTTTCCCTTTAGGTTTTACCCCAACAATGTTTTCATTAGTTTCGCTCACTCTCGAAATCAAGCATTTTACAGCAGGTCGGAGCAGCCTGTATCTCAGCACAGGAATAAGGTAGGGAAGAATTCAAATACTCATTTTGACTGCCTCCAGAAGTTAGATCAGATGGCAAATTGTATTTGGTGCTAGGTCTTTCCCTTTAGGTTTTACCCCAACAATGTTTTCATTAGTTTCGATCACTCTTGAAACCAAGCATTTTACAGCAGGTTGGAGCAGCCTGTATCTCAGCACAGGAATAAGGTAGGGAAGAATTCAAATACTCATTGTGACTGCCTCCAGAAGTTAGATCAGATGGCCAATGCAATTTGGTGCTAGGTCTTTCCCTTTAGGTTTTACCCCAACAATGTTTTCATTAGTTTCGCTCACTCTCAAAATCAAGCATTTTACAGCAGGTTGGAGCAGCCTGTATCTCAGCACAGGAATAAGGTAGGGAAGAATTCTAAGGATCATTTTGACTGCCTCCAGAAGTTAGATCAGATGGCAAATTGGATTTGGTGCTAGGTCTTTCCCTTTAGGTCTTACCCCAACAATGTTTTCATTAGTTTCGCTCACTCTCGAAATCAAGCATTTTACAGCAGGTTGGAGCAGCCTGTATCTCAGCACAGGAATAAGGTAGGGAAGAATTCTAAGGCTCATTTTGACTGCCTCCAGAAGTTAGATCAGATGGCAAATTGGATTTGGTGCTAGGTCTTTCCCTTTAGGTTTTACCCCAACAATGTTTTCATTAGTTTCGCTCACTCTCGAAATCAAGCATTTTACAGCAGGTTGGAGCAGCCTGTATCTCAGCACAGGAATAAGGTAGGGAAGAATTCTAAGGATCATTTTGACTGCCTCCAGAAGTTAGATCAGATGGCAAATTGGATTTGGTGCTAGGTCTTTCCCTTTAGGTTTTACCCCAACAATGTTTTCATTAGTTTCGCTCACTCTCGAAATCAAGCATTTTACAGCAGGTTGGAGCAGCCTGTATCTCAGCACAGGAATAAGGTAGGGAAGAATTCTAAGGATCATTTTGACTGCCTCCAGAAGTTAGATCAGATGGCAAATTGGATTTGGTGCTAGGTCTTTCCCTTTAGGTTTTACCCCAACAATGTTTTCATTAGTTTCGCTCACTCTCGAAATCAAGCATTTTACAGCAGGTTGGAGCAGCCTGTATCTCAGCACAGGAATAAGGTAGGGAAGAATTCTAAGGATCATTTTGACTGCCTCCAGAAGTTAGATCAGATGGCAAATTGGATTTGGTGCTAGGTCTTTCCCTTTAGGTTTTACCCCAACAATGTTTTCATTAGTTTCGCTCACTCTCGAAATCAAGCATTTTACAGCAGGTTGGAGCAGCCTGTATCTCAGCACAGGAATAAGGTAGGGAAGAATTCTAAGGCTCATTTTGACTGCCTCCAGAAGTTAGATCAGATGGCAAATTGGATTTGGTGCTAGGTCTTTCCCTTTAGGTTTTACCCCAACAATGTTTTCATTAGTTTCGCTCACTCTCGAAATCAAGCATTTTACAGCAGGTTGGAGCAGCCTGTATCTCAGCACAGGAATAAGGTAGGGAAGAATTCTAAGGCTCATTTTGACTGCCTCCAGAAGTTAGATCAGATGGCAAATTGGATTTGGTGCTAGGTCTTTCCCTTTAGGTTTTACCCCAACAATGTTTTCATTAGTTTCGCTCACTCTCGAAATCAAGCATTTTACAGCAGGTTGGAGCAGCCTGTATCTCAGCACAGGAATAAGGTAGGGAAGAATTCTAAGGCTCATTTTGACTGCCTCCAGAAGTTAGATCAGATGGCAAATTGGATTTGGTGCTAGGTCTTTCCCTTTAGGTTTTACCCCAACAATGTTTTCATTAGTTTCGCTCACTCTCGAAATCAAGCATTTTACAGCAGGTTGGAGCAGCCTGTATCTCAGCACAGGAATAAGGTAGGGAAGAATTCTAAGGCTCATTTTGACTGCCTCCAGAAGTTAGATCAGATGGCAAATTGGATTTGGTGCTAGGTCTTTCCCTTTAGGTTTTACCCCAACAATGTTTTCATTAGTTTCGCTCACTCTCGAAATCAAGCATTTTACAGCAGGTTGGAGCAGCCTGTATCTCAGCACAGGAATAAGGTAGGGAAGAATTCTAAGGCTCATTTTGACTGCCTCCAGAAGTTAGATCAGATGGCAAATTGGATTTGGTGCTAGGTCTTTCCCTTTAGGTTTTACCCCAACAATGTTTTCATTAGTTTCGCTCACTCTCGAAATCAAGCATTTTACAGCAGGTTGGAGCAGCCTGTATCTCAGCACAGGAATAAGGTAGGGAAGAATTCTAAGGCTCATTTTGACTGCCTCCAGAAGTTAGATCAGATGGCAAATTGGATTTGGTGCTAGGTCTTTCCCTTTAGGTTTTACCCCAACAATGTTTTCATTAGTTTCGCTCACTCTCGAAATCAAGCATTTTACAGCAGGTTGGAGCAGCCTGTATCTCAGCACAGGAATAAGGTAGGGAAGAATTCTAAGGCTCATTTTGACTGCCTCCAGAAGTTAGATCAGATGGCAAATTGGATTTGGTGCTAGGTCTTTCCCTTTAGGTTTTACCCCAACAATGTTTTCATTAGTTTCGCTCACTCTCGAAATCAAGCATTTTACAGCAGGTTGGAGCAGCCTGTATCTCAGCACAGGAATAAGGTAGGGAAGAATTCAAATACTCATTTTGACTGCCTCCAGAAGTTAGATCAGATGGCCAATGCAATTTGGTGCTAGGCCTTTCCCTTTAGGTTTTACCCCAACAATGTTTTCATTAGTTTCGATCACTCTCGAAATCAAGCATTTTACAGCAGGTTGGAGCAGCTTGTATCTCAGCACAGGAATAAGGTAGGGAAGAATTCAAATACTCATTTTGACTGCCTCCAGAAGTTAGATCAGATGGCAAATTGGATTTGGTGCTAGGTCTTTCCCTTTAGGTTTTACCCCAACAATGTTTTCATTAGTTTCGCTCACTCTCGAAATCAAGCATTTTACAGCAGGTTGGAGCAGCCTGTATCTCAGCACAGGAATAAGGTAGGGAAGAATTCTAAGGCTCATTGTGACTGCCTCCAGAAGTTAGATCAGATGGCAAATTGGATTTGGTGCTAGGTCTTTCCCTTTAGGTTTTACCCCAACAATGTTTTCATTAGTTTCGCTCACTCTCGAAATCAAGCATTTTACAGCAGGTTGGAGCAGCCTGTATCTCAGCACAGGAATAAGGTAGGGAAGAATTCTAAGGCTCATTTTGACTGCCTCCAGAAGTTAGATCAGATGACAAATTGGATTTGGTGCTAGGTCTTTCCCTTTAGGTTTTACCCCAACAATGTTTTCATTAGTTTCGCTCACTCTCGAAATCAAGCATTTTACAGCAGGTTGGAGCAGCCTGTATCTCAGCACAGGAATAAGGTAGGGAAGAATTCTAAGGATCATTTTGACTGCCTCCAGAAGTTAGATCAGATGGCAAATTGGATTTGGTGCTAGGTCTTTCCCTTTAGGTTTTACCCCAACAATGTTTTCATTAGTTTCGCTCACTCTCGAAATCAAGCATTTTACAGCAGGTTGGAGCAGCCTGTATCTCAGCACAGGAATAAGGTAGGGAAGAATTCAAATACTCATTTTGACTGCCTCCAGAAGTTAGATCAGATGGCCAATGGTATTTGGTGCTAGGTCTTTCCCTTTAGGTTTTACCCCAACAATGTTTTCATTAGTTTCGCACACTCTCGAAATGAAGCTTTTTACAGCAGGTTGGAGCAGCCTGTATCTCAGCACAGGAATAAGGTAGGGAAGAATTCTAAGGATCATTTTGACTGCCTCCAGAAGTTAGATCAGATGGCCAATGCAATTTGGTGCTAGGCCTTTCCCTTTAGGTTTTACCCCAACAATGTTTTCATTAGTTTCGATCACTCTCGAAATCAAGCATTTTACAGCAGGTTGGAGCAGCTTGTATCTCAGCGCAGGAATAAGGTAGGGAAGAATTCAAATACTCATTTTGACTGCCTCCAGAAGTTAGATCAGATGGCCAATGCAATTTGGTGCTAGGCCTTTCCCTTTAGGTTTTACCCCAACAATGTTTTCATTAGTTTCGATCACTCTCGAAATCAAGCATTTTACAGCAGGTTGGAGCAGCTTGTATCTCAGCACAGGAATAAGGTAGGGAAGAATTCAAATACTCATTTTGACTGCCTCCAGAAGTTAGATCAGATGGCAAATTGGATTTGGTGCTAGGTCTTTCCCTTTAGGTTTTACCCCAACAATGTTTTCATTAGTTTCGATCACTCTTGAAACCAAGCATTTTACAGCAGTTTGGAGCAGCCTGTATCTCAGCACAGGAATAAGGTAGGGAAGAATTCAAATACTCATTGTGACTGCCTCCAGAAGTTAGATCAGATGGCAAATTGGATTTGGTGCTAGGTCTTTCCCTTTAGGTTTTACCCCAACAATGTTTTCATTAGTTTCGCTCACTCTCGAAATCAAGCATTTTACAGCAGGTTGGAGCAGCCTGTATCTCAGCACAGGAATAAGGTAGGGAAGAATTCTAAGGATCATTTTGACTGCCTCCAGAAGTTAGATCAGATGGCAAATTGGATTTGGTGCTAGGTCTTTCCCTTTAGGTTTTACCCCAACAATGTTTTCATTAGTTTCGCTCACTCTCGAAATCAAGCATTTTACAGCAGGTTGGAGCAGCCTGTATCTCAGCACAGGAATAAGGTAGGGAAGAATTCTAAGGATCATTTTGACTGCCTCCAGAAGTTAGATCAGATGGCAAATTGGATTTGGTGCTAGGTCTTTCCCTTTAGGTTTTACCCCAACAATGTTTTCATTAGTTTCGCTCACTCTCGAAATCAAGCATTTTACAGCAGGTTGGAGCACCCTGTATCTCAGCACAGGAATAAGGTAGGGAAGAATTCTAAGGATCATTTTGACTGCCTCCAGAAGTTAGATCAGATGGCAAATTGGATTTGGTGCTAGGTCTTTCCCTTTAGGTTTTACCCCAACAATGTTTTCATTAGTTTCGCTCACTCTCGAAATCAAGCATTTTACAGCAGGTCGGAGCAGCCTGTATCTCAGCACAGGAATAAGGTAGGGAAGAATTCTAAGGCTCATTTTGACTGCCTCCAGAAGTTAGATCAGATGGCAAATTGGATTTGGTGCTAGGTCTTTCCCTTTAGGTTTTACCCCAACAATGTTTTCATTAGTTTCGCTCACTCTCGAAATCAAGCATTTTACAGCAGGTTGGAGCAGCCTGTATCTCAGCACAGGAATAAGGTAGGGAAGAATTCTAAGGATCATTTTGACTGCCTCCAGAAGTTAGATCAGATGGCAAATTGGATTTGGTGCTAGGTCTTTCCCTTTAGGTTTTACCCCAACAATGTTTTCATTAGTTTCGCTCACTCTCGAAATCAAGCATTTTACAGCAGGTTGGAGCAGCCTGTATCTCAGCACAGGAATAAGGTAGGGAAGAATTCTAAGGATCATTTTGACTGCCTCCAGAAGTTAGATCAGATGGCAAATTGGATTTGGTGCTAGGTCTTTCCCTTTAGGTTTTACCCCAACAATGTTTTCATTAGTTTCGCTCACTCTCGAAATCAAGCATTTTACAGCAGGTTGGAGCAGCCTGTATCTCAGCACAGGAATAAGGTAGGGAAGAATTCTAAGGATCATTTTGACTGCCTCCAGAAGTTAGATCAGATGGCAAATTGGATTTGGTGCTAGGTCTTTCCCTTTAGGTTTTACCCCAACAATGTTTTCATTAGTTTCGCTCACTCTCGAAATCAAGCATTTTACAGCAGGTTGGAGCAGCCTGTATCTCAGCACAGGAATAAGGTAGGGAAGAATTCTAAGGCTCATTTTGACTGCCTCCAGAAGTTAGATCAGATGGCAAATTGGATTTGGTGCTAGGTCTTTCCCTTTAGGTTTTACCCCAACAATGTTTTCATTAGTTTCGCTCACTCTCGAAATCAAGCATTTTACAGCAGGTTGGAGCAGCCTGTATCTCAGCACAGGAATAAGGTAGGGAAGAATTCTAAGGCTCATTTTGACTGCCTCCAGAAGTTAGATCAGATGGCAAATTGGATTTGGTGCTAGGTCTTTCCCTTTAGGTTTTACCCCAACAATGTTTTCATTAGTTTCGCTCACTCTCGAAATCAAGCATTTTACAGCAGGTTGGAGCAGCCTGTATCTCAGCACAGGAATAAGGTAGGGAAGAATTCTAAGGCTCATTTTGACTGCCTCCAGAAGTTAGATCAGATGGCAAATTGGATTTGGTGCTAGGTCTTTCCCTTTAGGTTTTACCCCAACAATGTTTTCATTAGTTTCGCTCACTCTCGAAATCAAGCATTTTACAGCAGGTTGGAGCAGCCTGTATCTCAGCACAGGAATAAGGTAGGGAAGAATTCTAAGGCTCATTTTGACTGCCTCCAGAAGTTAGATCAGATGGCAAATTGGATTTGGTGCTAGGTCTTTCCCTTTAGGTTTTACCCCAACAATGTTTTCATTAGTTTCGCTCACTCTCGAAATCAAGCATTTTACAGCAGGTTGGAGCAGCCTGTATCTCAGCACAGGAATAAGGTAGGGAAGAATTCTAAGGCTCATTTTGACTGCCTCCAGAAGTTAGATCAGATGGCAAATTGGATTTGGTGCTAGGTCTTTCCCTTTAGGTTTTACCCCAACAATGTTTTCATTAGTTTCGCTCACTCTCGAAATCAAGCATTTTACAGCAGGTTGGAGCAGCCTGTATCTCAGCACAGGAATAAGGTAGGGAAGAATTCTAAGGCTCATTTTGACTGCCTCCAGAAGTTAGATCAGATGGCAAATTGGATTTGGTGCTAGGTCTTTCCCTTTAGGTTTTACCCCAACAATGTTTTCATTAGTTTCGCTCACTCTCGAAATCAAGCATTTTACAGCAGGTTGGAGCAGCCTGTATCTCAGCACAGGAATAAGGTAGGGAAGAATTCTAAGGCTCATTTTGACTGCCTCCAGAAGTTAGATCAGATGGCAAATTGGATTTGGTGCTAGGTCTTTCCCTTTAGGTTTTACCCCAACAATGTTTTCATTAGTTTCGCTCACTCTCGAAATCAAGCATTTTACAGCAGGTTGGAGCAGCCTGTATCTCAGCACAGGAATAAGGTAGGGAAGAATTCAAATACTCATTTTGACTGCCTCCAGAAGTTAGATCAGATGGCCAATGCAATTTGGTGCTAGGCCTTTCCCTTTAGGTTTTACCCCAACAATGTTTTCATTAGTTTCGATCACTCTCGAAATCAAGCATTTTACAGCAGGTTGGAGCAGCTTGTATCTCAGCACAGGAATAAGGTAGGGAAGAATTCAAATACTCATTTTGACTGCCTCCAGAAGTTAGATCAGATGGCAAATTGGATTTGGTGCTAGGTCTTTCCCTTTAGGTTTTACCCCAACAATGTTTTCATTAGTTTCGCTCACTCTCGAAATCAAGCATTTTACAGCAGGTTGGAGCAGCCTGTATCTCAGCACAGGAATAAGGTAGGGAAGAATTCTAAGGCTCATTGTGACTGCCTCCAGAAGTTAGATCAGATGGCAAATTGGATTTGGTGCTAGGTCTTTCCCTTTAGGTTTTACCCCAACAATGTTTTCATTAGTTTCGCTCACTCTCGAAATCAAGCATTTTACAGCAGGTTGGAGCAGCCTGTATCTCAGCACAGGAATAAGGTAGGGAAGAATTCTAAGGCTCATTTTGACTGCCTCCAGAAGTTAGATCAGATGACAAATTGGATTTGGTGCTAGGTCTTTCCCTTTAGGTTTTACCCCAACAATGTTTTCATTAGTTTCGCTCACTCTCGAAATCAAGCATTTTACAGCAGGTTGGAGCAGCCTGTATCTCAGCACAGGAATAAGGTAGGGAAGAATTCTAAGGATCATTTTGACTGCCTCCAGAAGTTAGATCAGATGGCAAATTGGATTTGGTGCTAGGTCTTTCCCTTTAGGTTTTACCCCAACAATGTTTTCATTAGTTTCGCTCACTCTCGAAATCAAGCATTTTACAGCAGGTTGGAGCAGCCTGTATCTCAGCACAGGAATAAGGTAGGGAAGAATTCAAATACTCATTTTGACTGCCTCCAGAAGTTAGATCAGATGGCCAATGGTATTTGGTGCTAGGTCTTTCCCTTTAGGTTTTACCCCAACAATGTTTTCATTAGTTTCGCACACTCTCGAAATGAAGCTTTTTACAGCAGGTTGGAGCAGCCTGTATCTCAGCACAGGAATAAGGTAGGGAAGAATTCTAAGGATCATTTTGACTGCCTCCAGAAGTTAGATCAGATGGCCAATGCAATTTGGTGCTAGGCCTTTCCCTTTAGGTTTTACCCCAACAATGTTTTCATTAGTTTCGATCACTCTCGAAATCAAGCATTTTACAGCAGGTTGGAGCAGCTTGTATCTCAGCGCAGGAATAAGGTAGGGAAGAATTCAAATACTCATTTTGACTGCCTCCAGAAGTTAGATCAGATGGCCAATGCAATTTGGTGCTAGGCCTTTCCCTTTAGGTTTTACCCCAACAATGTTTTCATTAGTTTCGATCACTCTCGAAATCAAGCATTTTACAGCAGGTTGGAGCAGCTTGTATCTCAGCACAGGAATAAGGTAGGGAAGAATTCAAATACTCATTTTGACTGCCTCCAGAAGTTAGATCAGATGGCAAATTGGATTTGGTGCTAGGTCTTTCCCTTTAGGTTTTACCCCAACAATGTTTTCATTAGTTTCGATCACTCTTGAAACCAAGCATTTTACAGCAGTTTGGAGCAGCCTGTATCTCAGCACAGGAATAAGGTAGGGAAGAATTCAAATACTCATTGTGACTGCCTCCAGAAGTTAGATCAGATGGCAAATTGGATTTGGTGCTAGGTCTTTCCCTTTAGGTTTTACCCCAACAATGTTTTCATTAGTTTCGCTCACTCTCGAAATCAAGCATTTTACAGCAGGTTGGAGCAGCCTGTATCTCAGCACAGGAATAAGGTAGGGAAGAATTCTAAGGATCATTTTGACTGCCTCCAGAAGTTAGATCAGATGGCAAATTGGATTTGGTGCTAGGTCTTTCCCTTTAGGTTTTACCCCAACAATGTTTTCATTAGTTTCGCTCACTCTCGAAATCAAGCATTTTACAGCAGGTTGGAGCAGCCTGTATCTCAGCACAGGAATAAGGTAGGGAAGAATTCTAAGGATCATTTTGACTGCCTCCAGAAGTTAGATCAGATGGCAAATTGGATTTGGTGCTAGGTCTTTCCCTTTAGGTTTTACCCCAACAATGTTTTCATTAGTTTCGCTCACTCTCGAAATCAAGCATTTTACAGCAGGTTGGAGCACCCTGTATCTCAGCACAGGAATAAGGTAGGGAAGAATTCTAAGGATCATTTTGACTGCCTCCAGAAGTTAGATCAGATGGCAAATTGGATTTGGTGCTAGGTCTTTCCCTTTAGGTTTTACCCCAACAATGTTTTCATTAGTTTCGCTCACTCTCGAAATCAAGCATTTTACAGCAGGTCGGAGCAGCCTGTATCTCAGCACAGGAATAAGGTAGGGAAGAATTCAAATACTCATTTTGACTGCCTCCAGAAGTTAGATCAGATGGCAAATTGGATTTGGTGCTAGGTCTTTCCCTTTAGGTTTTACCCCAACAATGTTTTCATTAGTTTCGCTCACTCTTGAAACCAAGCATTTTACAGCAGGTTGGAGCAGCCTGTATCTCAGCACAGGAATAAGGTAGGGAAGAATTCAAATACTCATTGTGACTGCCTCCAGAAGTTAGATCAGATGGCCAATGCAATTTGGTGCTAGGTCTTTCCCTTTAGGTTTTACCCCAACAATGTTTTCATTAGTTTCGCTCACTCTCGAAATCAAGCATTTTACAGCAGGTTGGAGCAGCCTGTATCTCAGCACAGGAATAAGGTAGGGAAGAATTCTAAGGATCATTTTGACTGCCTCCAGAAGTTAGATCAGATGGCAAATTGGATTTGGTGCTAGGTCTTTCCCTTTAGGTTTTACCCCAACAATGTTTTCATTAGTTTCGCTCACTCTCGAAATCAAGCATTTTACAGCAGGTTGGAGCAGCCTGTATCTCAGCACAGGAATAAGGTAGGGAAGAATTCTAAGGATCATTTTGACTGCCTCCAGAAGTTAGATCAGATGGCAAATTGGATTTGGTGCTAGGTCTTTCCCTTTAGGTTTTACCCCAACAATGTTTTCATTAGTTTCGCTCACTCTCGAAATCAAGCATTTTACAGCAGGTTGGAGCAGCCTGTATCTCAGCACAGGAATAAGGTAGGGAAGAATTCAAATGCTCATTTTGACTGCCTCCAGAAGTTAGATCAGATGGCAAATTGGATTTGGTGCTAGGTCTTTCCCTTTAGGTTTTACCCCAACAATGTTTTCATTAGTTTCGCTCACTCTCGAAATCAAGCATTTTACAGCAGGTCGGAGCAGCCTGTATCTCAGCACAGGAATAAGGTAGGGAAGAATTCAAATACTCATTTTGACTGCCTCCAGAAGTTAGATCAGATGGCAAATTGTATTTGGTGCTAGGTCTTTCCCTTTAGGTTTTACCCCAACAATGTTTTCATTAGTTTCGATCACTCTTGAAACCAAGCATTTTACAGCAGGTTGGAGCAGCCTGTATCTCAGCACAGGAATAAGGTAGGGAAGAATTCAAATACTCATTGTGACTGCCTCCAGAAGTTAGATCAGATGGCCAATGCAATTTGGTGCTAGGTCTTTCCCTTTAGGTTTTACCCCAACAATGTTTTCATTAGTTTCGCTCACTCTCGAAATCAAGCATTTTACAGCAGGTTGGAGCAGCCTGTATCTCAGCACAGGAATAAGGTAGGGAAGAATTCTAAGGATCATTTTGACTGCCTCCAGAAGTTAGATCAGATGGCAAATTGGATTTGGTGCTAGGTCTTTCCCTTTAGGTCTTACCCCAACAATGTTTTCATTAGTTTCGCTCACTCTCGAAATCAAGCATTTTACAGCAGGTTGGAGCAGCCTGTATCTCAGCACAGGAATAAGGTAGGGAAGAATTCTAAGGCTCATTTTGACTGCCTCCAGAAGTTAGATCAGATGGCAAATTGGATTTGGTGCTAGGTCTTTCCCTTTAGGTTTTACCCCAACAATGTTTTCATTAGTTTCGCTCACTCTCGAAATCAAGCATTTTACAGCAGGTTGGAGCAGCCTGTATCTCAGCACAGGAATAAGGTAGGGAAGAATTCTAAGGATCATTTTGACTGCCTCCAGAAGTTAGATCAGATGGCAAATTGGATTTGGTGCTAGGTCTTTCCCTTTAGGTTTTACCCCAACAATGTTTTCATTAGTTTCGCTCACTCTCGAAATCAAGCATTTTACAGCAGGTTGGAGCAGCCTGTATCTCAGCACAGGAATAAGGTAGGGAAGAATTCTAAGGATCATTTTGACTGCCTCCAGAAGTTAGATCAGATGGCAAATTGGATTTGGTGCTAGGTCTTTCCCTTTAGGTTTTACCCCAACAATGTTTTCATTAGTTTCGCTCACTCTCGAAATCAAGCATTTTACAGCAGGTTGGAGCAGCCTGTATCTCAGCACAGGAATAAGGTAGGGAAGAATTCTAAGGATCATTTTGACTGCCTCCAGAAGTTAGATCAGATGGCAAATTGGATTTGGTGCTAGGTCTTTCCCTTTAGGTTTTACCCCAACAATGTTTTCATTAGTTTCGCTCACTCTCGAAATCAAGCATTTTACAGCAGGTTGGAGCAGCCTGTATCTCAGCACAGGAATAAGGTAGGGAAGAATTCTAAGGATCATTTTGACTGCCTCCAGAAGTTAGATCAGATAGCAAATTGGATTTGGTGCTAGGTCTTTCCCTTTAGGTTTTACCCCAACAATGTTTTCATTAGTTTCGCTCACTCTCGAAATCAAGCATTTTACAGCAGGTTGGAGCAGCCTGTATCTCAGCACAGGAATAAGGTAGGGAAGAATTCTAAGGCTCATTTTGACTGCCTCCAGAAGTTAGATCAGATGGCAAATTGGATTTGGTGCTAGGTCTTTCCCTTTAGGTTTTACCCCAACAATGTTTTCATTAGTTTCGCTCACTCTCGAAATCAAGCATTTTACAGCAGGTTGGAGCAGCCTGTATCTCAGCACAGGAATAAGGTAGGGAAGAATTCTAAGGATCATTTTGACTGCCTCCAGAAGTTAGATCAGATGGCAAATTGGATTTGGTGCTAGGTCTTTCCCTTTAGGTTTTACCCTAACAATGTTTTCATTAGTTTCGCTCACTCTCGAAATCAAGCATTTTACAGCAGGTTGGAGCAGCCTGTATCTCAGCACAGGAATAAGGTAGGGAAGAATTCTAAGGCTCATTTTGACTGCCTCCAGAAGTTAGATCAGATGGCAAATTGGATTTGGTGCTAGGTCTTTCCCTTTAGGTTTTACCCCAACAATGTTTTCATTAGTTTCGCTCACTCTCGAAATCAAGCATTTTACAGCAGGTTGGAGCAGCCTGTATCTCAGCACAGGAATAAGGTAGGGAAGAATTCTAAGGATCATTTTGACTGCCTCCAGAAGTTAGATCAGATGGCAAATTGGATTTGGTGCTAGGTCTTTCCCTTTAGGTTTTACCCCAACAATGTTTTCATTAGTTTCGCTCACTCTCGAAATCAAGCATTTTACAGCAGGTTGGAGCAGCCTGTATCTCAGCACAGGAATAAGGTAGGGAAGAATTCTAAGGCTCATTTTGACTGCCTCCAGAAGTTAGATCAGATGGCAAATTGGATTTGGTGCTAGGTCTTTCCCTTTAGGTTTTACCCCAACAATGTTTTCATTAGTTTCGCTCACTCTCGAAATCAAGCATTTTACAGCAGGTTGGAGCAGCCTGTATCTCAGCACAGGAATAAGGTAGGGAAGAATTCTAAGGCTCATTTTGACTGCCTCCAGAAGTTAGATCAGATGGCAAATTGGATTTGGTGCTAGGTCTTTCCCTTTAGGTTTTACCCCAACAATGTTTTCATTAGTTTCGCTCACTCTCGAAATCAAGCATTTTACAGCAGGTTGGAGCAGCCTGTATCTCAGCACAGGAATAAGGTAGGGAAGAATTCTAAGGCTCATTTTGACTGCCTCCAGAAGTTAGATCAGATGGCAAATTGGATTTGGTGCTAGGTCTTTCCCTTTAGGTTTTACCCCAACAATGTTTTCATTAGTTTCGCTCACTCTCGAAATCAAGCATTTTACAGCAGGTTGGAGCAGCCTGTATCTCAGCACAGGAATAAGGTAGGGAAGAATTCTAAGGCTCATTTTGACTGCCTCCAGAAGTTAGATCAGATGGCAAATTGGATTTGGTGCTAGGTCTTTCCCTTTAGGTTTTACCCCAACAATGTTTTCATTAGTTTCGCTCACTCTCGAAATCAAGCATTTTACAGCAGGTTGGAGCAGCCTGTATCTCAGCACAGGAATAAGGTAGGGAAGAATTCTAAGGATCATTTTGACTGCCTCCAGAAGTTAGATCATATGGCAAATTGGATTTGGTGCTAGGTCTTTCCCTTTAGGTTTTACCCCAACAATGTTTTCATTAGTTTCGCTCACTCTCGAAATCAAGCATTTTACAGCAGGTTGGAGCAGCCTGTATCTCAGCACAGGAATAAGGTAGGGAAGAATTCTAAGGATCATTTTGACTGCCTCCAGAAGTTAGATCAGATGGCAAATTGGATTTGGTGCTAGGTCTTTCCCTTTAGGTTTTACCCCAACAATGTTTTCATTAGTTTCGCTCACTCTCGAAATCAAGCATTTTACAGCAGGTTGGAGCAGCCTGTATCTCAGCACAGGAATAAGGTAGGGAAGAATTCTAAGGCTCATTTTGACTGCCTCCAGAAGTTAGATCAGATGGCAAATTGGATTTGGTGCTAGGTCTTTCCCTTTAGGTTTTACCCCAACAATGTTTTCATTAGTTTCGCTCACTCTCGAAATCAAGCATTTTACAGCAGGTTGGAGCAGCCTGTATCTCAGCACAGGAATAAGGTAGGGAAGAATTCTAAGGCTCATTTTGACTGCCTCCAGAAGTTAGATCAGATGGCAAATTGGATTTGGTGCTAGGTCTTTCCCTTTAGGTTTTACCCCAACAATGTTTTCATTAGTTTCGCTCACTCTCGAAATCAAGCATTTTACAGCAGGTTGGAGCAGCCTGTATCTCAGCACAGGAATAAGGTAGGGAAGAATTCTAAGGCTCATTTTGACTGCCTCCAGAAGTTAGATCAGATGGCAAATTGGATTTGGTGCTAGGTCTTTCCCTTTAGGTTTTACCCCAACAATGTTTTCATTAGTTTCGCTCACTCTCGAAATCAAGCATTTTACAGCAGGTTGGAGCAGCCTGTATCTCAGCACAGGAATAAGGTAGGGAAGAATTCTAAGGCTCATTTTGACTGCCTCCAGAAGTTAGATCAGATGGCAAATTGGATTTGGTGCTAGGTCTTTCCCTTTAGGTTTTACCCCAACAATGTTTTCATTAGTTTCGCTCACTCTCGAAATCAAGCATTTTACAGCAGGTTGGAGCAGCCTGTATCTCAGCACAGGAATAAGGTAGGGAAGAATTCTAAGGCTCATTTTGACTGCCTCCAGAAGTTAGATCAGATGGCAAATTGGATTTGGTGCTAGGTCTTTCCCTTTAGGTTTTACCCCAACAATGTTTTCATTAGTTTCGCTCACTCTCGAAATCAAGCATTTTACAGCAGGTTGGAGCAGCCTGTATCTCAGCACAGGAATAAGGTAGGGAAGAATTCTAAGGATCATTTTGACTGCCTCCAGAAGTTAGATCAGATGGCAAATTGGATTTGGTGCTAGGTCTTTCCCTTTAGGTTTTACCCCAACAATGTTTTCATTAGTTTCGCTCACTCTCGAAATCAAGCATTTTACAGCAGGTTGGAGCAGCCTGTATCTCAGCACAGGAATAAGGTAGGGAAGAATTCTAAGGCTCATTTTGACTGCCTCCAGAAGTTAGATCAGATGGCAAATTGGATTTGGTGCTAGGTCTTTCCCTTTAGGTTTTACCCCAACAATGTTTTCATTAGTTTCGCTCACTCTCGAAATCAAGCATTTTACAGCAGGTTGGAGCAGCCTGTATCTCAGCACAGGAATAAGGTAGGGAAGAATTCTAAGGCTCATTTTGACTGCCTCCAGAAGTTAGATCAGATGGCAAATTGGATTTGGTGCTAGGTCTTTCCCTTTAGGTTTTACCCCAACAATGTTTTCATTAGTTTCGCTCACTCTCGAAATCAAGCATTTTACAGCAGGTTGGAGCAGCCTGTATCTCAGCACAGGAATAAGGTAGGGAAGAATTCTAAGGCTCATTTTGACTGCCTCCAGAAGTTAGATCAGATGGCAAATTGGATTTGGTGCTAGGTCTTTCCCTTTAGGTTTTACCCCAACAATGTTTTCATTAGTTTCGCTCACTCTCGAAATCAAGCATTTTACAGCAGGTTGGAGCAGCCTGTATCTCAGCACAGGAATAAGGTAGGGAAGAATTCTAAGGCTCATTTTGACTGCCTCCAGAAGTTAGATCAGATGGCAAATTGGATTTGGTGCTAGGTCTTTCCCTTTAGGTTTTACCCCAACAATGTTTTCATTAGTTTCGCTCACTCTCGAAATCAAGCATTTTACAGCAGGTTGGAGCAGCCTGTATCTCAGCACAGGAATAAGGTAGGGAAGAATTCTAAGGATCATTTTGACTGCCTCCAGAAGTTAGATCAGATGGCAAATTGGATTTGGTGCTAGGTCTTTCCCTTTAGGTTTTACCCCAACAATGTTTTCATTAGTTTCGCTCACTCTCGAAATCAAGCATTTTACAGCAGGTTGGAGCAGCCTGTATCTCAGCACAGGAATAAGGTAGGGAAGAATTCTAAGGCTCATTTTGACTGCCTCCAGAAGTTAGATCAGATGGCAAATTGGATTTGGTGCTAGGTCTTTCCCTTTAGGTTTTACCCCAACAATGTTTTCATTAGTTTCGCTCACTCTCGAAATCAAGCATTTTACAGCAGGTTGGAGCAGCCTGTATCTCAGCACAGGAATAAGGTAGGGAAGAATTCTAAGGCTCATTTTGACTGCCTCCAGAAGTTAGATCAGATGGCAAATTGGATTTGGTGCTAGGTCTTTCCCTTTAGGTTTTACCCCAACAATGTTTTCATTAGTTTCGCTCACTCTCGAAATCAAGCATTTTACAGCAGGTTGGAGCAGCCTGTATCTCAGCACAGGAATAAGGTAGGGAAGAATTCTAAGGCTCATTTTGACTGCCTCCAGAAGTTAGATCAGATGGCAAATTGGATTTGGTGCTAGGTCTTTCCCTTTAGGTTTTACCCCAACAATGTTTTCATTAGTTTCGCTCACTCTCGAAATCAAGCATTTTACAGCAGGTTGGAGCAGCCTGTATCTCAGCACAGGAATAAGGTAGGGAAGAATTCTAAGGCTCATTTTGACTGCCTCCAGAAGTTAGATCAGATGGCAAATTGGATTTGGTGCTAGGTCTTTCCCTTTAGGTTTTACCCCAACAATGTTTTCATTAGTTTCGCTCACTCTCGAAATCAAGCATTTTACAGCAGGTTGGAGCAGCCTGTATCTCAGCACAGGAATAAGGTAGGGAAGAATTCTAAGGCTCATTTTGACTGCCTCCAGAAGTTAGATCAGATGGCAAATTGGATTTGGTGCTAGGTCTTTCCCTTTAGGTTTTACCCCAACAATGTTTTCATTAGTTTCGCTCACTCTCGAAATCAAGCATTTTACAGCAGGTTGGAGCAGCCTGTATCTCAGCACAGGAATAAGGTAGGGAAGAATTCTAAGGCTCATTTTGACTGCCTCCAGAAGTTAGATCAGATGGCAAATTGGATTTGGTGCTAGGTCTTTCCCTTTAGGTTTTACCCCAACAATGTTTTCATTAGTTTCGCTCACTCTCGAAATCAAGCATTTTACAGCAGGTTGGAGCAGCCTGTATCTCAGCACAGGAATAAGGTAGGGAAGAATTCTAAGGCTCATTTTGACTGCCTCCAGAAGTTAGATCAGATGGCAAATTGGATTTGGTGCTAGGTCTTTCCCTTTAGGTTTTACCCCAACAATGTTTTCATTAGTTTCGCTCACTCTCGAAATCAAGCATTTTACAGCAGGTTGGAGCAGCCTGTATCTCAGCACAGGAATAAGGTAGGGAAGAATTCTAAGGCTCATTTTGACTGCCTCCAGAAGTTAGATCAGATGGCAAATTGGATTTGGTGCTAGGTCTTTCCCTTTAGGTTTTACCCCAACAATGTTTTCATTAGTTTCGCTCACTCTCGAAATCAAGCATTTTACAGCAGGTTGGAGCAGCCTGTATCTCAGCACAGGAATAAGGTAGGGAAGAATTCTAAGGCTCATTTTGACTGCCTCCAGAAGTTAGATCAGATGGCAAATTGGATTTGGTGCTAGGTCTTTAGTTTTCATTAGTTTCGCTCACTCTCGAAATCAAGCATTTTACAGCAGGTTGGAGCAGCCTGTATCTCAGCACAGGAATAAGGTAGGGAAGAATTCTAAGGCTCATTTTGACTGCCTCCAGAAGTTAGATCAGATGGCAAATTGGATTTGGTGCTAGGTCTTTCCCTTTAGGTTTTACCCCAACAATGTTTTCATTAGTTTTCGCTCACTCTCGAAATCAAGCATTTTACAGCAGGTTGGAGCAGCCTGTATCTCAGCACAGGAATAAGGTAGGGAAGAATTCTAAGGCTCATTTTGGACTGCCTCCAGAAGTTAGATCAGATGGCAAATTGGATTTGGTGCTAGGTCTTTCCCTTTAGGTTTTACCCCAACAATGTTT
The DNA here is from genome assembly GCF_026170545.1 of Melanerpes formicivorus. NCBI lineage: Eukaryota > Metazoa > Chordata > Aves > Piciformes > Picidae > Melanerpes > Melanerpes formicivorus. The sequence goes on from NW_027143133.1 coordinate 39,528, forward strand.
TCATTAGTTTCACTCACTCTCGAAATCAAGCATTTTACAGCAGGTTGGAGCAGCCTGTATCTCAGCACAGGGAATAAGGTAGGGAAGAATTCTAAGGATCATTTTGACTGCCTCCAGAAGTTAGATCAGATGGCAAATTGGATTTGGTGCTAGGTCTTTCCCTTTAGGTTTTACCCCAACAATGTTTTCATTAGTTTCGCTCACTCTCGAAATCAAGCATTTTTACAGCAGGTTGGAGCAGCCTGTATCTCAGCACAGGAATAAGGTAGGGAAGAATTCAAATGCTCATTTTGACTGCTCCAGAAGTTAGATCAGATGGCAAATTGGATTTGGTGCTAGGTCTTTCCCTTTAGGTTTTACCCCCAACAATGTTTTCATTAGTTTCGCTCACTCTCGAAATCAAGCATTTTACAGGCAGGTTGGAGCAGCCTGTATCTCAGCACAGGAATAAGGTAGGGAAGAATTCTAAGGATCATTTTGACTGCCTCCAGAAGTTAGATCAGATGGCAAATTGGATTTGGTGCTAGGTCTTTCCCTTTAGGTTTTTACCCCAACAATGTTTTCATTAGTTTCGCTCACTCTCGAAATCAAGCATTTTACAGCAGGTTGGAGCAGCCTGTATCTCAGCACAGGAATAAGGTAGGGAAGAATTCTAAGGCTCATTTTGACTGCCTCCAGAAGTTAGATCAGATGGCAAATTGGATTTGGTGCTAGGTCTTTCCCTTTAGGTTTTACCCCAACAATGTTTTCATTAGTTTCGCTCACTCTCGAAATCAAGCATTTTACAGCAGGTTGGAGCAGCCTGTATCTCAGCACAGGAATAAGGTAGGGAAGAATTCTAAGGCTCATTTTGACTGCCTCCAGAAGTTAGATCAGATGGCAAATTGGATTTGGTGCTAGGTCTTTCCCTTTAGGTTTTACCCCAACAATGTTTTCATTAGTTTCGCTCACTCTCGAAATCAAGCATTTTACAGCAGGGTTGGAGCAGCCTGTATCTCAGCACAGGAATAAGGTAGGGAAGAATTCTAAGGATCATTTTGACTGCCTCCAGAAGTTAGATCAGATGGCAAATTGGATTTGGTGCTAGGTCTTTCCCTTTAGGTTTTACCCCAACAATGTTTTCATTAGTTTCGCTCACTCTCGAAATCAAGCATTTTACAGCAGTTGGAGCAGCCTGTATCTCAGCACAGGAATAAGGTAGGGGAAGAATTCTAAGGATCATTTTGACTGCCTCCAGAAGTTAGATCAGATGGCAAATTGGATTTGGTGCTAGGTCTTTCCCTTTAGGTTTTACCCCAACAATGTTTTCATTAGTTTCGCTCACTCTCGAAATCAAGCATTTTACAGCAGGTTGGAGCAGCCTGTATCTCAGCACAGGAATAAGGTAGGGAAGAATTCTAAGGCTCATTTTGACTGCCTCCAGAAGTTAGATCAGATGGCAAATTGGATTTGGTGCTAGGTCTTTCCCTTTAGGTTTTACCCCAACAATGTTTTCATTAGTTTCGCTCACTCTCGAAATCAAGCATTTTACAGCAGGTTGGAGCAGCCTGTATCTCAGCACAGGAATAAGGTAGGGAAGAATTCTAAGGATCATTTTGACTGCCTCCAGAAGTTAGATCAGATGGCAAATTGGATTTGGTGCTAGGTCTTTCCTTTAGGTTTTACCCCAACAATGTTTTCATTAGTTTTCGCTCACTCTCGAAATCAAGCATTTTACAGCAGGTTGGAGCAGCCTGTATCTCAGCACAGGAATAAGGTAGGGAAGAATTCTCAGGCTCATTTTGACTGCCTCCAGAAGTTAGATCAGATGGCAAATTGGATTTGGTGCTAGGTCTTTCCCCTTTAGGTTTTACCCCAACAATTGTTTTCATTAGTTTCGCTCACTCTCGAAATCAAGCATTTTACAGCAGGTTGGAGCAGCCTGTATCTCAGCACAGGAATAAGGTAGGGAAGAATTCTAAGGATCATTTTGACTGCCTCCAGAAGTTAGATCAGATGGCAAATTGGATTTGGTGCTAGGTCTTTCCCTTTAGGTTTCTACCCCAACAATGTTTTCATTAGTTTCGCTCACTCTCGAAATCAAGCATTTTACAGCAGGTTGGAGGCAGCCTGTATCTCAGCACAGGAATAAGGTAGGGAAGAATTCTAAGGCTCATTTTGACTGCCTCCAGAAGTTAGATCAGATGGCAAATTGGATTTGGTGCTAGGTCTTTCCCTTTAGGTTTTACCCCCAACAATGTTTTCATTAGTTTCGCTCACTCTCGAAATCAAGCATTTTACAGCAGGTTGGAGCAGCCTGTATCTCAGCACAGGAATAAGGTAGGGAAGAATTCTAAGGATCATTTTGACTGCCTCCAGAAGTTAGATCAGATGGCAAATTGGATTTGGTGCTAGGTCTTTCCCTTTAGGTTTTACCCCAACAATGTTTTCATTAGTTTCGCTCACTCTCGAAATCAAGCATTTTACAGCAGGTTGGAGCAGCCTGTATCTCAGCACAGGAATAAGGTAGGGAAGAATTCTAAGGCTCATTTTGACTGCCTCCAGAAGTTAGATCAGATGGCAAATTGGATTTGGTGCTAGGTCTTTCCCTTTAGGTTTTACCCCAACAATGTTTTCATTAGTTTCGCTCACTCTCGAAATCAAGCATTTTACAGCAGGTTGGAGCAGCCTGTATCTCAGCACAGGGAATAAGGTAGGGAAGAATTCTAAGGCTCATTTTGACTGCCTCCAGAAGTTAGATCAGATGGCAAATTGGATTTGGTGCTAGGTCTTTCCCTTTAGGTTTTTACCCCAACAATGTTTTCATTAGTTTCGCTCACCTCTCGAAATCAAGCATTTTTACAGCAGGTTGGAGCAGCCTGTATCTCAGCACAGGAATAAGGTAGGGAAGAATTCAAATGCTCATTTTGACTGCCTCCAGAAGTTAGATCAGATGGCAAATTGGATTTGGTGCTAGGTCTTTCCCTTTAGGTTTTACCCCAACAATGTTTTCATTAGTTTCGCTCACTCTCGAAATCAAGCATTTTACAGCAGGTTGGAGCAGCCTGGTATCTCAGCACAGGAATAAGGTAGGGAAGAATTCTAAGGCTCATTTTGACTGCCTCCAGAAGTTAGATCAGATGGCAAATTGGATTTGGTGCTAGGTCTTTCCCTTTAGGTTTTACCCCAACAATGTTTTCATTAGTTTCGCTCACTCTCGAAATCAAGCATTTTACAGCAGGTTGGAGCAGCCTGTATCTCAGCACAGGAATAAGGTAGGGAAGAATTCTAAGGCTCATTTTGACTGCCTCCAGAAGTTAGATCAGATGGCAAATTGGATTTGGTGCTAGGTCTTTCCCTTTAGGTTTTACCCCAACAATGTTTTCATTAGTTTCGCTCACTCTCGAAATCAAGCATTTTACAGCAGGTTGGAGCAGGCCTGTATCTCAGCACAGGAATAAGGTAGGGAAGAATTCTAAGGATCATTTTGACTGCCTCCAGAAGTTAGATCAGATGGCAAATTGGATTTGGTGCTAGGTCTTTCCCTTTAGGTTTTACCCCAACAATGTTTTCATTAGTTTCGCTCACTCTCGAAATCAAGCATTTTACAGCAGGTTGGAGCAGCCTGTATCTCAGCACAGGAAATAAGGTAGGGAAGAATTCTAAGGATCATTTTGACTGCCTCCAGAAGTTAGATCAGATGGCAAATTGGATTTGGTGCTAGGTCTTTCCCTTTAGGTTTTACCCCAACAATGTTTTCATTAGTTTCGCTCACTCTCGAAATCAAGCATTTTACAGCAGGTTGGAGCAGCCTGTATCTCAGCACAGGAATAAGGTAGGGAAGAATTCTAAGGCTCATTTTGACTGCCTCCAGAAGTTAGATCAGATGGCAAATTGGATTTGGTGCTAGGTCTTTCCCTTTAGGTTTTACCCCAACAATGTTTTCATTAGTTTCGCTCACTCTCGAAATCAAGCATTTTACAGCAGGTTGGAGCAGCCTGTATCTCAGCACAGGAATAAGGTAGGGAAGAATTCTAAGGCTCATTTTGACTGCCTCCAGAAGTTAGATCAGATGGCAAATTGGATTTGGTGCTAGGTCTTTCCCTTTAGGTTTTACCCCAACAATGTTTTCATTAGTTTCGCTCACTCTCGAAATCAAGCATTTTACAGCAGGTTGGAGCAGCCTGTATCTCAGCACAGGAATAAGGTAGGGAAGAATTCTAAGGCTCATTTTGACTGCCTCCAGAAGTTAGATCAGATGGCAAATTGGATTTGGTGCTAGGTCTTTCCCTTTAGGTTTTACCCCAACAATGTTTTCATTAGTTTCGCTCACTCTCGAAATCAAGCATTTTACAGCAGGTTGGAGCAGCCTGTATCTCAGCACAGGAATAAGGTAGGGAAGAATTCTAAGGCTCATTTTGACTGCCTCCAGAAGTTAGATCAGATGGCAAATTGGATTTGGTGCTAGGTCTTTCCCTTTAGGTTTTTACCCCAACAATGTTTTCATTAGTTTCGCTCACTCTCGAAATCAAGCATTTTACAGCAGGTTGGAGCAGCCTGTATCTCAGCACAGGAATAAGGTAGGGAAGAATTCTAAGGATCATTTTGACTGCCTCCAGAAGTTAGATCAGATGGCAAATTGGATTTGGTGCTAGGTCTTTCCCTTTAGGTTTTACCCCAACAATGTTTTCATTAGTTTCGCTCACTCTCGAAATCAAGCATTTTACAGCAGGTTGGAGCAGCCTGTATCTCAGCACAGGAATAAGGTAGGGAAGAATTCTAAGGATCATTTTGACTGCCTCCAGAAGTTAGATCAGATGGCAAATTGGATTTGGTGCTAGGTCTTTCCCTTTAGGTTTTACCCCAACAATGTTTTCATTAGTTTCGCTCACTCTCGAAATCAAGCATTTTACAGCAGGTTGGAGCAGCCTGTATCTCAGCACAGGAATAAGGTAGGGAAGAATTCTAAGGATCATTTTGACTGCCTCCAGAAGTTAGATCAGATGGCAAATTGGATTTGGTGCTAGGTCTTTCCCTTTAGGTTTTACCCCAACAATGTTTTCATTAGTTTCGCTCACTCTCGAAATCAAGCATTTTACAGCAGGTTGGAGCAGCCTGTATCTCAGCACAGGAATAAGGTAGGGAAGAATTCTAAGGATCATTTTGACTGCCTCCAGAAGTTAGATCAGATGGCAAATTGGATTTGGTGCTAGGTCTTTCCCTTTAGGTTTTACCCCAACAATGTTTTCATTAGGTTTCGCTCACTCTCGAAATCAAGCATTTTACAGCAGGTTGGAGCAGCCTGTATCTCAGCACAGGAATAAGGTAGGGGAAGAATTCTAAGGCTCATTTTGACTGCCTCCAGAAGTTAGATCAGATGGCAAATTGGATTTGGTGCTAGGTCTTTCCCTTTAGGTTTTTACCCCAACAATGTTTTCATTAGTTTCGCTCACTCTCGAAATCAAGCATTTTACAGCAGGTTGGAGCAGACCTGTATCTCAGCACAGGAATAAGGTAGGGAAGAATTCTAAGGCTCATTTTGACTGCCTCCAGAAGTTAGATCAGATGGCAAATTGGATTTGGTGCTAGGTCTTTCCCTTTAGGTTTTACCCCAACAATGTTTTCATTAGTTTCGCTCACTCTCGAAATCAAGCATTTTACAGCAGGTTGGAGCAGCCTGTATCTCAGCACAGGAATAAGGTAGGGAAGAATTCTAAGGCTCATTTTGACTGCCTCCAGAAGTTAGATCAGATGGCAAATTGGATTTGGTGCTAGGTCTTTCCCTTTAGGTTTTACCCCAACAATGTTTTTCATTAGTTTCGCTCACTCTCGAAATCAAGCATTTTACAGCAGGTTGGAGCAGCCTGTATCTCAGCACAGGAATAAGGTAGGGAAGAATTCTAAGGCTCATTTTGACTGCCTCCAGAAGTTAGATCAGATGGCAAATTGGATTTGGTGCTAGGTCTTTCCCTTTAGGTTTTACCCCAACAATGTTTTCATTAGTTTCGCTCACTCTCGAAATCAAGCATTTTACAGCAGGTTGGAGCAGCCTGTATCTCAGCACAGGAATAAGGTAGGGAAGAATTCTAAGGCTCATTTTGACTGCCTCCAGAAGTTAGATCAGATGGCAAATTGGATTTGGTGCTAGGTCTTTCCCTTTAGGTTTTACCCCAACAATGTTTTCATTAGTTTCGCTCACTCTCGAAATCAAGCATTTTACAGCAGGTTGGAGCAGCCTGTATCTCAGCACAGGAATAAGGTAGGGAAGAATTCTAAGGCTCATTTTGACTGCCTCCAGAAGTTTAGATCAGATGGCAAATTGGATTTGGTGCTAGGTCTTTCCCTTTAGGTTTTACCCCAACAATGTTTTCATTAGTTTCGCTCACTCTCGAAATCAAGCATTTTACAGCAGGTTGGAGCAGCCTGTATCTCAGCACAGGAATAAGGTAGGGAAGAATTCTAAGGATCATTTTGACTGCCTCCAGAAGTTAGATCAGATGGCAAATTGGATTTGGTGCTAGGTCTTTCCCTTTAGGTTTTACCCCAACAATGTTTTCATTAGTTTCGCTCACTCTCGAAATCAAGCATTTTACAGCAGGTTGGAGCAGCCTGTATCTCAGCACAGGAATAAGGTAGGGAAGAATTCTCAGGCTCATTTTGACTGCCTCCAGAAGTTAGATCAGATGGCAAATTGGATTTGGTGCTAGGTCTTTCCCTTTAGGTTTTACCCCAACAATGTTTTCATTAGTTTCGCTCACTCTCGAAATCAAGCATTTTACAGCAGGTTGGAGCAGCCTGTATCTCAGCACAGGAATAAGGTAGGGAAGAATTCTAAGGATCATTTTGACTGCCTCCAGAAGTTAGATCAGATGGCAAATTGGATTTGGTGCTAGGTCTTTCCCTTTAGGTTTTACCCCAACAATGTTTTCATTAGTTTCGCTCACTCTCGAAATCAAGCATTTTACAGCAGGTTGGAGCAGCCTGTATCTCAGCACAGGAATAAGGTAGGGAAGAATTCTAAGGATCATTTTGACTGCCTCCAGAAGTTAGATCAGATGGCAAATTGGATTTGGTGCTAGGTCTTTCCCTTTAGGTTTTACCCCAACAATGTTTTCATTAGTTTCGCTCACTCTCGAAATCAAGCATTTTACAGCAGGTTGGAGCAGCCTGTATCTCAGCACAGGAATAAGGTAGGGAAGAATTCTAAGGCTCATTTTGACTGCCTCCAGAAGTTAGATCAGATGGCAAATTGGATTTGGTGCTAGGTCTTTCCCTTTAGGTTTTACCCCAACAATGTTTTCATTAGTTTCGCTCACTCTCGAAATCAAGCATTTTACAGCAGGTTGGAGCAGCCTGTATCTCAGCACAGGAATAAGGTAGGGAAAGAATTCTAAGGCTCATTTTGACTGCCTCCAGAAGTTAGATCAGATGGCAAATTGGATTTGGTGCTAGGTCTTTCCCTTTAGGTTTTACCCCAACAATGTTTTCATTAGTTTCGCTCACTCTCGAAATCAAGCATTTTACAGCAGGTTGGAGCAGCCTGTATCTCAGCACAGGAATAAGGTAGGGAAGAATTCTAAGGCTCATTTTGACTGCCTCCAGAAGTTAGATCAGATGGCAAATTGGATTTGGTGCTAGGTCTTTCCCTTTAGGTTTTACCCCAACAATGTTTTCATTAGTTTCGCTCACTCTCGAAATCAAGCATTTTACAGCAGGTTGGAGCAGCTGTATCTCAGCACAGGAATAAGGTAGGGAAGAATTCTAAGGCTCATTTTGACTGCCTCCAGAAGTTAGATCAGATGGCAAATTGGATTTGGTGCTAGGTCTTTCCCTTTAGGTTTTACCCCCAACAATGTTTTCATTAGTTTCGCTCACTCTCGAAATCAAGCATTTTACAGCAGGTTGGAGCAGCCTGTATCTCAGCACAGGAATAAGGTAGGGAAGAATTCTAAGGATCATTTTGACTGCCTCCAGAAGTTAGATCAGATGGCAAATTGGATTTGGTGCTAGGTCTTTCCCTTTAGGTTTTACCCCAACAATGTTTTCATTAGTTTCGCTCACTCTCGAAATCAAGCATTTTACAGCAGGTTGGAGCAGCCTGTATCTCAGCACAGGAATAAGGTAGGGAAGAATTCTAAGGATCATTTTGACTGCCTCCAGAAGTTAGATCAGATGGCAAATTGGATTTGGTGCTAGGTCTTTCCCTTTAGGTTTTACCCCAACAATGTTTTCATTAGTTTCGCTCACTCTCGAAATCAAGCATTTTACAGCAGGTTGAGCAGCCTGTATCTCAGCACAGGAATAAGGTAGGGAAGAATTCTAAGGATCATTTTGACTGCCTCCAGAAGTTAGATCAGATGGCAAATTGGATTTGGTGCTAGGTCTTTCCCTTTAGGTTTTACCCCAACAATGTTTTCATTAGTTTCGCTCACTCTCGAAATCAAGCATTTTACAGCAGGTTGGAGCAGCCTGTATCTCAGCACAGGAATAAGGTAGGGAAGAATTCTAAGGATCATTTTGACTGCCTCCAGAAGTTAGATCAGGATGGCAAAATTGGATTTGGTGCTAGGTCTTTCCCTTTAGGTTTTACCCCAACAATGTTTTCATTAGTTTCGCTCACTCTCGAAATCAAGCATTTTACAGCAGGTTGGAGCAGCCTGTATCTCAGCACAGGAATAAGGTAGGGAAGAATTCTAAGGCTCATTTTGACTGCCTCCAGAAGTTAGATCAGATGGCAAATTGGATTTGGTGCTAGGTCTTTCCCTTTAGGTTTTACCCCAACAATGTTTTTCATTAGTTTCGCTCACCCTCGAAATCAAGCATTTTACAGCAGGTTGGAGCAGCCTGTATCTCAGCACAGGGAATAAGGTAGGGAAGAATTCTAAGGCTCATTTTGACTGCCTCCAGAAGTTAGATCAGATGGCAAATTGGATTGGTGCTAGGTCTTTCCCTTTAGGTTTTACCCCAACAATGTTTTCATTAGTTTCGCTCGCTCTCGAAATCAAGCATTTTACAGCAGGTTGGAGCAGCCTGTATCTCAGCACAGGAATAAGGTAGGGAAGAATTCTAAGGCTCATTTTGACTGCCTCCAGAAGTTAGATCAGATGGCAAATTGGATTTGGTGCTAGGTCTTTCCCTTTAGGTTTTACCCCAACAATGTTTTCATTAGTTTCGCTCACTCTCGAAATCAAGCATTTTACAGCAGGTTGGAGCAGCCTGTATCTCAGCACAGGAATAAGGTAGGGAAGAATTCTAAGGCTCATTTTGACTGCCTCCAGAAGTTAGATCAGATAGCAAATTGGATTTGGTGCTAGGTCTTTCCCTTTAGGTTTTACCCCAACTATGTTTTCATTAGTTTCGCTCACTCTCGAAATCAAGCATTTTACAGCAGGTTGGAGCAGCCTGTATCTCAGCACAGGAATAAGGTAGGGAAGAATTCTAAGGATCATTTTGACTGCCTCCAGAAGTTAGATCAGATGGCAAATTGGATTTGGTGCTAGGTCTTTCCCTTTAGGTTTTACCCCAACAATGTTTTCATTAGTTTCGCTCACTCTCGAAATCAAGCATTTTACAGCAGGTTGGAGCAGCCTGTATCTCAGCACAGGGAATAAGGTAGGAAGAATTCTAAGGACCATTTTGACTGCCTCCAGAAGTTAGATCAGATGGCAAATTGGATTTGGTGCTAGGTCTTTCCCTTTAGGTTTTACCCCAACAATGTTTTCATTAGTTTCGCTCACTCTCGAAATCAAGCATTTTACAGCAGGTTGGAGCAGCCTGTATCTCAGCACAGGAATAAGGTAGGGAAGAATTCAAATGCTCATTTTGACTGCCTCCAGAAGTTAGATCAGATGGCAAATTGGATTTGGTGCTAGGTCTTTCCCTTTAGGTTTTACCCCAACAATGTTTTCATTAGTTTCGCTCACTCTCGAAATCAAGCATTTTACAGCAGGTTGGAGCAGCCTGTATCTCAGCACAGGAATAAGGTAGGGAAGAATTCTAAGGCTCATTTTGACTGCCTCCAGAAGTTAGATCAGATGGCAAATTGGATTTGGTGCTAGGTCTTTCCCTTTAGGTTTTACCCCAACAATGTTTTCATTAGTTTCGCTCACTCTCGAAATCAAGCATTTTACAGCAGGTTGGAGCAGCCTGTATCTCAGCACAGGAATAAGGTAGGGAAGAATTCTAAGGACCATTTTGACTGCCTCCAGAAGTTAGATCAGATGGCAAATTGGATTTGGTGCTAGGTCTTTCCCTTTAGGTTTTACCCCAACAATGTTTTCATTAGTTTCGCTCACTCTCGAAATCAAGCATTTTACAGCAGGTTGGAGCAGCCTGTATCTCAGCACAGAATAAGGTAGGGAAGAATTCTAAGGCTCATTTTGACTGCCTCCAGAAGTTAGATCAGATGGGCAAATTGGATTTGGTGCTAGGTCTTTCCCTTTAGGTTTTACCCCAACAATGTTTTCATTAGTTTCGCTCACTCTCGAAATCAAGCATTTTACAGCAGGTTGGAGCAGCCTGTATCTCAGCACAGGAATAAAGGTAGGGAAGAATTCTAAGGCTCATTTGACTGCCTCCAGAAGTTAGATCAGATGGCAAATTGGATTTGGTGCTAGGTCTTTCCCTTTAGGTTTTACCCCAACAATGTTTTCATTAGTTTCGCTCACTCTCGAAATCAAGCATTTTACAGCAGGTTGGAGCAGCCTGTATCTCAGCACAGGAATAAGGTAGGGAAGAATTCTAAGGCTCATTTTGACTGCCTCCAGAAGTTAGATCAGATGGCAAATTGGATTTGGTGCTAGGTCTTTCCCTTTAGGTTTTACCCCAACAATGTTTTCATTAGTTTCGCTCACTCTCGAAATCAAGCATTTTACAGCAGGTTGGAGCAGCCTGTATCTCAGCACAGGAATAAGGTAGGGAAGAATTCTAAGGCTCATTTTGACTGCCTCCAGAAGTTAGATCAGATGGCAAATTGGATTTGGTGCTAGGTCTTTCCCTTTAGGTTTTACCCCCAACAATGTTTTCATTAGTTTCGCTCACTCTCGAAATCAAGCATTTTACAGCAGGTTGGAGCAGCCTGTATCTCAGCACAGGAATAAGGTAGGGAAGAATTCTAAGGATCATTTTGACTGCCTCCAGAAGTTAGATCAGATGGCAAATTGGATTTGGTGCTAGGTCTTTCCCTTTAGGTTTTACCCCAACAATGTTTTCATTAGTTTCGCTCCCTCTCGAAATCAAGCATTTTACAGCAGGTTGGAGCAGCCTGTATCTCAGCACAGGAATAAGGTAGGGAAGAATTCTAAGGATCATTTTGACTGCCTCCAGAAGTTAGATCAGATGGCAAATTGGATTTGGTGCTAGGTCTTTCCCTTTAGGTTTTACCCCAACAATGTTTCATTAGTTTCGCTCACTCTCGAAATCAAGCATTTTACAGCAGGTTGGAGCAGCCTGTATCTCAGCACAGGAATAAGGTAGGGAAGAATTCTAAGGCTCATTTTGACTGCCTCCAGAAGTTAGATCAGATGGCAAATTGGATTTGGTGCTAGGTCTTTCCCCTTTAGGTTTTACCCCAACAATGTTTTTCATTAGTTTCGCTCACTCTCGAAATCAAGCATTTTACAGCAGGTTGGAGCAGCCTGTATCTCAGCACAGGAATAAGGTAGGGAAGAATTCAAATGCTCATTTTGACTGCCTCCAGAAGTTAGATCAGATGGCAAATTGGATTTGGTGCTAGGTCTTTCCCTTTAGGTTTTACCCCAACCAATGTTTTCATTAGTTTTCGCTCACTCTCGAAATCAAGCATTTTACAGCAGGTTGGAGCAGCCTGTATCTCAGCACAGGAATAAGGTAGGGAAGAATTCTAAGGCTCATTTTGACTGCCTCCAGAAGTTAGATCAGATGGCAAATTGGATTTGGTGCTAGGTCTTTCCCTTTAGGTTTTTACCCCAACAATGTTTTCATTAGTTTCGCTCACTCTCGAAATCAAGCATTTTACAGCAGGTTGGAGCAGCCTGTATCTCAGCACAGGAATAAGGTAGGGGAAGAATTCTAAGGCTCATTTTGACTGCCTCCAGAAGTTAGATCAGATGGCAAAATTGGATTTGGTGCTAGGTCTTTCCCTTTAGGTTTTACCCCAACAATGTTTTCATTAGTTTCGCTCCCTCTCGAAATCAAGCATTTTACAGCAGGTTGGAGCAGCCTGTATCTCAGCACAGGAATAAGGTAGGGAAGAATTCTAAGGATCATTTTGACTGCCTCCAGAAGTTAGATCAGATGGCAAATTGGATTTGGTGCTAGGTCTTTCCCTTTAGGTTTTACCCCAACAATGTTTTCATTAGTTTCGCTCACTCTCGAAATCAAGCATTTTACAGCAGGTTGGAGCAGCCTGTATCTCAGCACAGGAATAAGGTAGGGAAGAATTCTAAGGCTCATTTTGACTGCCTCCAGAAGTTAGATCAGATGGCAAATTGGATTTGGTGCTAGGTCTTTCCCTTTAGGTTTTACCCCAACAATGTTTTCATTACTTTCGCTCACTCTCGAAATCAAGCATTTTACAGCAGGTTGGAGCAGCCTGTATCTCAGCACAGGAATAAGGTAGGAAGAATTCTAAGGCTCATTTTGACTGCCTCCAGAAGTTAGATCAGATGGCAAATTGGATTTGGTGCTAGGTCTTTCCCTTTAGGTTTTACCCCAACAATGTTTTCATTAGTTTCGCCTCACTCTCGAAATCAAGCATTTTACAGCAGGTTGGAGCAGCTGTATCTCAGCACAGGAATAAGGTAGGGAAGAATTCTAAGGCTCATTTTGACTGCCTCCAGAAGTTAGATCAGATGGCAAATTGGATTTGGTGCTAGGTCTTTCCCTTTAGGTTTTTACCCCAACAATGTTTTCATTAGTTTCGCTCACTCTCGAAATCAAGCATTTTACAGCAGGTTGGAGCAGCCTGTATCTCAGCACAGGAATAAGGTAGGGAAGAATTCTAAGGCTCATTTTGACTGCCTCCAGAAGTTAGATCAGATGGCAAATTGGATTTGGTGCTAGGTCTTTCCCTTTAGGTTTTACCCCAACAATGTTTTTCATTAGTTTCGCTCACTCTCGAAATCAAGCATTTTACAGCAGGTTGGAGCAGCCTGTATCTCAGCACAGGAATAAGGTAGGGAAGAATTCTAAGGCTCATTTTGACTGCCTCCAGAAGTTAGATCAGATGGCAAATTGGATTTGGGTGCTAGGTCTTTCCCTTTAGGTTTTACCCCAACAATGTTTTCATTAGTTTCGCTCACTCTCGAAATCAAGCATTTTACAGCAGGTTGGAGCAGCCTGTATCTCAGCACAGGAATAAGGTAGGGAAGAATTCTAAGGATCATTTTGACTGCCTCCAGAAGTTAGATCAGATGGCAAATTGGATTTGGTGCTAGGTCTTTCCCTTTAGGTTTTACCCCAACAATGTTTTCATTAGTTTCGCTCACTCTCGAAATCAAGCATTTTACAGCAGGTTGGAGCAGCCTGTATCTCAGCACAGGAATAAGGTAGGGAAGAATTCTAAGGCTCATTTTGACTGCCTCCAGAAGTTAGATCAGATGGCAAATTGGATTTGGTGCTATGGTGCTTTCCCTTTAGGTTTTACCCCAACAATGTTTTCATTAGTTTCGCTCACTCTCGAAATCAAGCATTTTACAGCAGGTTGGAGCAGCCTGTATCTCAGCACAGGAATAAGGTAGGGAAGAATTCTAAGGCTCATTTTGACTGCCTCCAGAAGTTAGATCAGATGGCAAATTGGATTTGGTGCTAGGTCTTTCCCTTTAGGTTTTACCCCAACAATGTTTTCATTAGTTTTCGCTCACTCTCGAAATCAAGCATTTTACAGCAGGTTGGAGCAGCCTGTATCTCAGCACAGGAATAAGGTAGGGAAGAATTCTAAGGCTCATTTTGACTGCCTCCAGAAGTTAGATCAGATGGCAAATTGGATTTGGTGCTAGGTCTTTCCCTTTAGGTTTTACCCCAACAATGTTTTCATTAGTTTCGCTCACTCTCGAAATCAAGCATTTTACAGGCAGGTTGGAGCTGCCTGTATCTCAGCACAGGAATAAGGTAGGGAAGAATTCTAAGGCTCATTTTGACTGCCTCCAGAAGTTAGATCAGATGGCAAATTGGATTTGGTGCTAGGTCTTTCCCTTTAGGTTTTACCCCAACAATGTTTTCATTAGTTTCGCTCACTCTCGAAATCAAGCATTTTACAGCAGGTTGGAGCAGCCTGTATCTCAGCACAGGAATAAGGTAGGGAAGAATTCAAATGCTCATTTTGACTGCCTCCAGAAGTTAGATCAGATGGCAAATTGGATTTGGTGCTAGGTCTTTCCCTTTAGGTTTTACCCCAACAATGTTTTCATTAGTTTCGCTCACTCTCGAAATCAAGGCATTTTACAGCAGGTTGGAGCAGCCTGTATCTCAGCACAAGAATAAGGTAGGGAAGAATTCTAAGGCTCATTTTGACTGCCTCCAGAAGTTAGATCAGATGGCAAATTGGATTTGGTGCTAGGTCTTTCCCTTTAGGTTTTACCCCAACAATGTTTTCATTAGTTTCGCTCACTCTCGAAATCAAGCATTTTTACAGCAGGTTGGAGCAGCCTGTATCTCAGCACAGGAATAAGGTAGGGAAGAATTCTAAGGATCATTTTGACTGCCTCCAGAAGTTAGATCAGATGGCAAATTGGATTTGTGCTAGGTCTTTCCCTTTAGGTTTTACCCCAACAATGTTTTCATTAGTTTTTGCTCACTCTCGAAATCAAGCATTTTACAGCAGGTTGGAGCAGCCTGTATCTCAGCACAGGAATAAGGTAGGGAAGAATTCTAAGGCTCATTTTGACTGCCTCCAGAAGTTAGATCAGATGGCAAATTGGATTTGGTGCTAGGTCTTTCCCTTTAGGTTTTACCCCAACAATGTTTTCATTAGTTTCGCTCACTCTCGAAATCAAGCATTTTACAGCAGGTTGGAGCAGCCTGTATCTCAGCACAGGAATAAGGTAGGGAAGAATTCTAAGGGATCATTTTGACTGCCTCCAGAAGTTAGATCAGATGGCAAATTGGATTTGGTGCTAGGTCTTTCCCTTTAGGTTTTACCCCAACAATGTTTTCATTAGTTTCGCTCACTCTCGAAATCAAGCATTTTACAGCAGGTTGAGCAGCCTGTATCTCAGCACAGGAATAAGGTAGGGAAGAATTCTAAGGATCATTTTGACTGCCTCCAGAAGTTAGATCAGATGGCAAATTGGATTTGGTGCTAGGTCTTTCCCTTTAGGTTTTACCCCAACAATGTTTTCATTAGTTTCGCTCACTCTCGAAATCAAGCATTTTACAGCAGGTTGGAGCAGCCTGTATCTCAGCACAGGAATAAGGTAGGGAAGAATTCTAAGGCTCATTTTGACTGCCTCCAGAAGTTAGATCAGATGGCAAATTGGATTTGGTGCTAGGTCTTTCCCTTTAGGTTTTACCCCAACAATGTTTTCATTAGTTTCGCTCACTCTCGAAATCAAGCATTTTACAGCAGGTTGGAGCAGCCTGTATCTCAGCACAGGAATAAGGTAGGGAAGAATTCTAAGGATCATTTTGACTGCCTCCAGAAGTTAGATCAGATGGCAAATTGGATTTGGTGCTAGGTCTTTCCCTTTAGGTTTTACCCAACAATGTTTTCATTAGTTTCGCTCACTCTCGAAATCAAGCATTTTACAGCAGGTTGGAGCAGCCTGTATCTCAGCACAGGAATAAGGTAGGGAAGAATTCTAAGGCTCATTTTGACTGCCTCCAGAAGTTAGATCAGATGGCAAATTGGATTTGGTGCTAGGTCTTTCCCTTTAGGTTTTTACCCCAACAATGTTTTCATTAGTTTCGCTCACTCTCGAAATCAAGCATTTTACAGCAGGTTGGAGCAGCCTGTATCTCAGCACAGGGAATAAGGTAGGGAAGAATTCTAAGGCTCATTTTGACTGCCTCCAGAAGTTAGATCAGATGGCAAATTGGATTTGGTGCTAGGTCTTTCCCTTTAGGTTTTACCCCAACAATGTTTTTCATTAGTTTCGCTCACTCTCGAAATCAAGCATTTTTACAGCAGGTTGGAGCAGCCTGTATCTCAGCACAGGAATAAGGTAGGGAAGAATTCTAAGGATCATTTTGACTGCCTCCAGAAGTTAGATCAGATGGCAAATTGGATTTGGTGCTAGGTCTTTCCCTTTAGGTTTTACCCCAACAATGTTTTCATTAGTTTTCGCTCACTCTCGAAATCAAGCATTTTACAGCAGGTTGGAGCAGCCTGTATCTCAGCACAGGAATAAGGTAGGGAAGAATTCTAAGGATCATTTTGACTGCCTCCAGAAGTTAGATCAGATGGCAAATTGGATTTGGTGCTAGGTCTTTCCCTTTAGGTTTTACCCCAACAATGTTTTCATTAGTTTCGCTCACTCTCGAAATCAAGCATTTTACAGCAGGTTGGAGCAGCCTGTATCTCAGCACAGGAATAAGGTAGGGAAGAATTCAAATGCTCATTTTGACTGCCTCCAGAAGTTAGATCAGATGGCAAATTGGGATTTGGTGCTAGGTCTTTCCCTTTAGGTTTTACCCCAACAATGTTTTCATTAGTTTCGCTCACTCTCGAAATCAAGCATTTTACAGCAGGTTGGAGCAGCCTGTATCTCAGCACAGGAATAAGGTAGGGAAGAATTCTAAGGCTCATTTTGACTGCCTCCAGAAGTTAGATCAGATGGCAAATTGGATTTGGTGCTAGGTCTTTCCCTTTAGGTTTTACCCCAACAATGTTTTCATTAGTTTCGCTCACTCTCGAAATCAAGCATTTTACAGCAGGTTGGAGCAGCCTGTATCTCAGCACAGGAATAAGGTAGGGGAAGAATTCTAAGGATCATTTTGACTGCCTCCAGAAGTTAGATCAGATGGCAAATTGGATTTGGTGCTAGGTCTTTCCCTTTAGGTTTTACCCCAACAATGTTTTCATTAGTTTCGCTCACTCTCGAAATCAAGCATTTTACAGCAGGTTGGAGCAGCCTGTATCTCAGCACAGGAATAAGGTAGGGAAGAATTCAAATGCTCATTTTGACTGCCTCCAGAAGTTAGATCAGATGGCAAATTGGATTTGGTACTAGGTCTTTCCCTTTAGGTTTTACCCCAACAATGTTTTCATTAGTTTCGCTCACTCTCGAAATCAAGCATTTTACAGCAGGTTGGAGCAGCCTGTATCTCAGCACAGGAATAAGGTAGGGAAGAATTCTAAGGATCATTTTGACTGCCTCCAGAAGTTAGATCAGATGGCAAATTGGATTTGGTGCTAGGTCTTTCCCTTTAGGTTTTACCCCAACAATGTTTTCATTAGTTTCGCTCACTCTCGAAATCAAGCATTTTACAGCAGGTTGGAGCAGCCTGTATCTCAGCACAGGTATAAGGTAGGGAAGAATTCTAAGGCTCATTTTGACTGCCTCCAGAAGTTAGATCAGATGGCAAACTGGATTTGGTGCTAGGTCTTTCCCTTTAGGTTTTACCCCAACAATGTTTTCATTAGTTTCGCTCACTCTCGAAATCAAGCATTTTACAGCAGGTTGGAGCAGCCTGTATCTCAGCACAGGAATAAGGTAGGGAAGAATTCTAAGGCTCATTTTGACTGCCTCCAGAAGTTAGATCAGATGGCAAATTGGATTTGGTGCTAGGTCTTTCCCTTTAGGTTTTACCCCAACAATGTTTTCATTAGTTTCGCTCACTCTCGAAATCAAGCATTTTACAGCAGGTTGGAGCAGCCTGTATCTCAGCACAGGAATAAGGTAGGGAAGAATTCTAAGGATCATTTTGACTGCCTCCAGAAGTTAGATCAGATGGCAAATTGGATTTGGTGCTAGGTCTTTCCCTTTAGGTTTTACCCCAACAATGTTTTCATTAGTTTCGCTCACTCTCGAAATCAAGCATTTTACAGCAGGTTGGAGCAGCCTGTATCTCAGCACAGGAATAAGGTAGGGAAGAATTCTAAGGCTCATTTTGACTGCCTCCAGAAGTTAGATCAGATGGCAAATTGGATTTGGTGCTAGGTCTTTCCCTTTAGGTTTTACCCCAACAATGTTTTCATTAGTTTCGCTCACTCTCGAAATCAAGCATTTTACAGCAGGTTGGAGCAGCCTGTATCTCAGCACAGGAATAAGGTAGGGAAGAATTCTAAGGCTCATTTTGACTGCCTCCAGAAGTTAGATCAGATGGCAAATTGGATTTGGTGCTAGGTCTTTCCCTTTAGGTTTTACCCCAACAATGTTTTCATTAGTTTCGCTCACTCTCGAAATCAAGCATTTTACAGCAGGTTGGAGCAGCCTGTATCTCAGCACAGGAATAAGGTAGGGAAGAATTCTAAGGCTCATTTTGACTGCCTCCAGAAGTTAGATCAGATGGCAAATTGGATTTGGTGCTAGGTCTTTCCCTTTAGGTTTTACCCCAACAATGTTTTCATTAGTTTCGCTCACTCTCGAAATCAAGCATTTTACAGCAGGTTGGAGCAGCCTGTATCTCAGCACAGGAATAAGGTAGGGAAGAATTCAAATGCTCATTTTGACTGCCTCCAGAAGTTAGATCAGATGGCAAATTGGATTTGGTGCTAGGTCTTTCCCTTTAGGTTTTACCCCAACAATGTTTTCATTAGTTTCGCTCACTCTCGAAATCAAGCATTTTACAGCAGGTTGGAGCAGCCTGTATCTCAGCACAGGAATAAGGTAGGGAAGAATTCTAAGGCTCATTTTGACTGCCTCCAGAAGTTAGATCAGATGGCAAATTGGATTTGGTGCTAGGTCTTTCCCTTTAGGTTTTACCCCAACAATGTTTTCATTAGTTTCGCTCACTCTCGAAATCAAGCATTTTACAGCAGGTTGGAGCAGCCTGTATCTCAGCACAGGAATAAGGTAGGGAAGAATTCTAAGGCTCATTTTGACTGCCTCCAGAAGTTAGATCAGATGGCAAATTGGATTTGGTGCTAGGTCTTTCCCTTTAGGTTTTACCCCAACAATGTTTTCATTAGTTTCGCTCACTCTCGAAATCAAGCATTTTACAGCAGGTTGGAGCAGCCTGTATCTCAGCACAGGAATAAGGTAGGGAAGAATTCTAAGGCTCATTTTGACTGCCTCCAGAAGTTAGATCAGATGGCAAATTGGATTTGGTGCTAGGTCTTTCCCTTTAGGTTTTACCCCAACAATGTTTTCATTAGTTTCGCTCACTCTCGAAATCAAGCATTTTACAACAGGTTGGAGCAGCCTGTATCTCAGCACAGGAATAAGGTAGGGAAGAATTCTAAGGCTCATTTTGACTGCCTCCAGAAGTTAGATCAGATGGCAAATTGGATTTGGTGCTAGGTCTTTCCCTTTAGGTTTTACCCCAACAATGTTTTCATTAGTTTCGCTCACTCTCGAAATCAAGCATTTTACAGCAGGTTGGAGCAGCCTGTATCTCAGCACAGGAATAAGGTAGGGAAGAATTCTAAGGATCATTTTGACTGCCTCCAGAAGTTAGATCAGATGGCAAATTGGATTTGGTGCTAGGTCTTTCCCTTTAGGTTTTACCCCAACAATGTTTTCATTAGTTTCGCTCACTCTCGAAATCAAGCATTTTACAGCAGGTTGGAGCAGCCTGTATCTCAGCACAGGAATAAGGTAGGGAAGAATTCTAAGGCTCATTTTGACTGCCTCCAGAAGTTAGATCAGATGGCAAATTGGATTTGGTGCTAGGTCTTTCCCTTTAGGTTTTACCCCAACAATGTTTTCATTAGTTTCGCTCACTCTCGAAATCAAGCATTTTACAGCAGGTTGGAGCAGCCTGTATCTCAGCACAGGAATAAGGTAGGGAAGAATTCTAAGGCTCATTTTGACTGCCTCCAGAAGTTAGATCAGATGGCAAATTGGATTTGGTGCTAGGTCTTTCCCTTTAGGTTTTACCCCAACAATGTTTTCATTAGTTTCGCTCACTCTCGAAATCAAGCATTTTACAGCAGGTTGGAGCAGCCTGTATCTCAGCACAGGAATAAGGTAGGGAAGAATTCTAAGGCTCATTTTGACTGCCTCCAGAAGTTAGATCAGATGGCAAATTGGATTTGGTGCTAGGTCTTTCCCTTTAGGTTTTACCCCAACAATGTTTTCATTAGTTTCGCTCACTCTCGAAATCAAGCATTTTACAGCAGGTTGGAGCAGCCTGTATCTCAGCACAGGAATAAGGTAGGGAAGAATTCTAAGGCTCATTTTGACTGCCTCCAGAAGTTAGATCAGATGGCAAATTGGATTTGGTGCTAGGTCTTTCCCTTTAGGTTTTACCCCAACAATGTTTTCATTAGTTTCGCTCACTCTCGAAATCAAGCATTTTACAGCAGGTTGGAGCAGCCTGTATCTCAGCACAGGAATAAGGTAGGGAAGAATTCTAAGGCTCATTTTGACTGCCTCCAGAAGTTAGATCAGATGGCAAATTGGATTTGGTGCTAGGTCTTTCCCTTTAGGTTTTACCCCAACAATGTTTTCATTAGTTTCGCTCACTCTCGAAATCAAGCATTTTACAGCAGGTTGGAGCAGCCTGTATCTCAGCACAGGAATAAGGTAGGGAAGAATTCTAAGGCTCATTTTGACTGCCTCCAGAAGTTAGATCAGATGGCAAATTGGATTTGGTGCTAGGTCTTTCCCTTTAGGTTTTACCCCAACAATGTTTTCATTAGTTTCGCTCACTCTCGAAATCAAGCATTTTACAGCAGGTTGGAGCAGCCTGTATCTCAGCACAGGAATAAGGTAGGGAAGAATTCTAAGGATCATTTTGACTGCCTCCAGAAGTTAGATCAGATGGCAAATTGGATTTGGTGCTAGGTCTTTCCCTTTAGGTTTTACCCCAACAATGTTTTCATTAGTTTCGCTCACTCTCGAAATCAAGCATTTTACAGCAGGTTGGAGCAGCCTGTATCTCAGCACAGGAATAAGGTAGGGAAGAATTCTAAGGCTCATTTTGACTGCCTCCAGAAGTTAGATCAGATGGCAAATTGGATTTGGTGCTAGGTCTTTCCCTTTAGGTTTTACCCCAACAATGTTTTCATTAGTTTCGCTCACTCTCGAAATCAAGCATTTTACAGCAGGTTGGAGCAGCCTGTATCTCAGCACAGGAATAAGGTAGGGAAGAATTCTAAGGATCATTTTGACTGCCTCCAGAAGTTAGATCAGATGGCAAATTGGATTTGGTGCTAGGTCTTTCCCTTTAGGTTTTACCCCAACAATGTTTTCATTAGTTTCGCTCACTCTCGAAATCAAGCATTTTACAGCAGGTTGGAGCAGCCTGTATCTCAGCACAGGAATAAGGTAGGGAAGAATTCTAAGGCTCATTTTGACTGCCTCCAGAAGTTAGATCAGATGGCAAATTGGATTTGGTGCTAGGTCTTTCCCTTTAGGTTTTACCCCAACAATGTTTTCATTAGTTTCGCTCACTCTCGAAATCAAGCATTTTACAGCAGGTTGGAGCAGCCTGTATCTCAGCACAGGAATAAGGTAGGGAAGAATTCTAAGGCTCATTTTGACTGCCTCCAGAAGTTAGATCAGATGGCAAATTGGATTTGGTGCTAGGTCTTTCCCTTTAGGTTTTACCCCAACAATGTTTTCATTAGTTTCGCTCACTCTCGAAATCAAGCATTTTACAGCAGGTTGGAGCAGCCTGTATCTCAGCACAGGAATAAGGTAGGGAAGAATTCAAATGCTCATTTTGACTGCCTCCAGAAGTTAGATCAGATGGCAAATTGGATTTGGTGCTAGGTCTTTCCCTTTAGGTTTTACCCCAACAATGTTTTCATTAGTTTCGCTCACTCTCGAAATCAAGCATTTTACAGCAGGTTGGAGCAGCCTGTATCTCAGCACAGGAATAAGGTAGGGAAGAATTCTAAGGATCATTTTGACTGCCTCCAGAAGTTAGATCAGATGGCAAATTGGATTTGGTGCTAGGTCTTTCCCTTTAGGTTTTACCCCAACAATGTTTTCATTAGTTTCGCTCACTCTCGAAATCAAGCATTTTACAGCAGGTTGGAGCAGCCTGTATCTCAGCACAGGAATAAGGTAGGGAAGAATTCTAAGGATCATTTTGACTGCCTCCAGAAGTTAGATCAGATGGCAAATTGGATTTGGTGCTAGGTCTTTCCCTTTAGGTTTTACCCCAACAATGTTTTCATTAGTTTCGCTCACTCTCGAAATCAAGCATTTTACAGCAGGTTGGAGCAGCCTGTATCTCAGCACAGGAATAAGGTAGGGAAGAATTCTAAGGATCATTTTGACTGCCTCCAGAAGTTAGATCAGATGGCAAATTGGATTTGGTGCTAGGTCTTTCCCTTTAGGTTTTACCCCAACAATGTTTTCATTAGTTTCGCTCACTCTCGAAATCAAGCATTTTACAGCAGGTTGGAGCAGCCTGTATCTCAGCACAGGAATAAGGTAGGGAAGAATTCAAATGCTCATTTTGACTGCCTCCAGAAGTTAGATCAGATGGCAAATTGGATTTGGTGCTAGGTCTTTCCCTTTAGGTTTTACCCCAACAATGTTTTCATTAGTTTCGCTCACTCTCGAAATCGAGCATTTTACAGCAGGTTGGAGCAGCCTGTATCTCAGCACAGGAATAAGGTAGGGAAGAATTCTAAGGATCATTTTGACTGCCTCCAGAAGTTAGATCAGATGGCAAATTGGATTTGGTGCTAGGTCTTTCCCTTTAGGTTTTACCCCAACAATGTTTTCATTAGTTTCGCTCACTCTCGAAATCAAGCATTTTACAGCAGGTTGGAGCAGCCTGTATCTCAGCACAGGAATAAGGTAGGGAAGAATTCTAAGGATCATTTTGACTGCCTCCAGAAGTTAGATCAGATGGCAAATTGGATTTGGTGCTAGGTCTTTCCCTTTAGGTTTTACCCCAACAATGTTTTCATTAGTTTCGCTCACTCTCGAAATCAAGCATTTTACAGCAGGTTGGAGCAGCCTGTATCTCAGCACAGGAATAAGGTAGGGAAGAATTCTAAGGATCATTTTGACTGCCTCCAGAAGTTAGATCAGATGGCAAATTGGATTTGGTGCTAGGTCTTTCCCTTTAGGTTTTACCCCAACAATGTTTTCATTAGTTTCGCTCACTCTCGAAATCAAGCATTTTACAGCAGGTTGGAGCAGCCTGTATCTCAGCACAGGAATAAGGTAGGGAAGAATTCTAAGGCTCATTTTGACTGCCTCCAGAAGTTAGATCAGATGGCAAATTGGATTTGGTGCTAGGTCTTTCCCTTTAGGTTTTACCCCAACAATGTTTTCATTAGTTTCGCTCACTCTCGAAATCAAGCATTTTACAACAGGTTGGAGCAGCCTGTATCTCAGCACAGGAATAAGGTAGGGAAGAATTCTAAGGATCATTTTGACTGCCTCCAGAAGTTAGATCAGATGGCAAATTGGATTTGGTGCTAGGTCTTTCCCTTTAGGTTTTACCCCAACAATGTTTTCATTAGTTTCGCTCACTCTCGAAATCAAGCATTTTACAGCAGGTTGGAGCAGCCTGTATCTCAGCACAGGAATAAGGTAGGGAAGAATTCTAAGGATCATTTTGACTGCCTCCAGAAGTTAGATCAGATGGCAAATTGGATTTGGTGCTAGGTCTTTCCCTTTAGGTTTTACCCCAACAATGTTTTCATTAGTTTCGCTCACTCTCGAAATCAAGCATTTTACAGCAGGTTGGAGCAGCCTGTATCTCAGCACAGGAATAAGGTAGGGAAGAATTCTAAGGATCATTTTGACTGCCTCCAGAAGTTAGATCAGATGGCAAATTGGATTTGGTGCTAGGTCTTTCCCTTTAGGTTTTACCCCAACAATGTTTTCATTAGTTTCGCTCACTCTCGAAATCAAGCATTTTACAGCAGGTTGGAGCAGCCTGTATCTCAGCACAGGAATAAGGTAGGGAAGAATTCTAAGGATCATTTTGACTGCCTCCAGAAGTTAGATCAGATGGCAAATTGGATTTGGTGCTAGGTCTTTCCCTTTAGGTTTTACCCCAACAATGTTTTCATTAGTTTCGCTCACTCTCGAAATCAAGCATTTTACAGCAGGCTGGAGCAGCCTGTATCTCAGCACAGGAATAAGGTAGGGAAGAATTCAAATGCTCATTTTGACTGACTCCAGAAGTTAGATCAGATGGCAAATTGGATTTGGTGCTAGGTCTTTCCCTTTAGGTTTTACCCCAACAATGTTTTCATTAGTTTCGCTCACTCTCGAAATCAAGCATTTTACAGCAGGTTGGAGCAGCCTGTATCTCAGCACAGGAATAAGGTAGGGAAGAATTCTAAGGCTCATTTTGACTGCCTCCAGAAGTTAGATCAGATGGCAAATTGGATTTGGTGCTAGGTCTTTCCCTTTAGGTTTTACCCCAACAATGTTTTCATTAGTTTCGCTCACTCTCGAAATCAAGCATTTTACAGCAGGTTGGAGCAGCCTGTATCTCAGCACAGGAATAAGGTAGGGAAGAATTCTAAGGATCATTTTGACTGCCTCCAGAAGTTAGATCAGATGGCAAATTGGATTTGGTGCTAGGTCTTTCCCTTTAGGTTTTACCCCAACAATGTTTTCATTAGTTTCGCTCACTCTCGAAATCAAGCATTTTACAGCAGGTTGGAGCAGCCTGTATCTCAGCACAGGAATAAGGTAGGGAAGAATTCTAAGGATCATTTTGACTGCCTCCAGAAGTTAGATCAGATGGCAAATTGGATTTGGTGCTAGGTCTTTCCCTTTAGGTTTTACCCCAACAATGTTTTCATTAGTTTCGCTCACTCTCGAAATCAAGCATTTTACAGCAGGTTGGAGCAGCCTGTATCTCAGCACAGGAATAAGGTAGGGAAGAATTCAAATGCTCATTTTGACTGCCTCCAGAAGTTAGATCAGATGGCAAATTGGATTTGGTGCTAGGTCTTTCCCTTTAGGTTTTACCCCAACAATGTTTTCATTAGTTTCGCTCACTCTCGAAATCAAGCATTTTACAGCAGGTTGGAGCAGCCTGTATCTCAGCACAGGAATAAGGTAGGGAAGAATTCAAATGCTCATTTTGACTGCCTCCAGAAGTTAGATCAGATGGCAAATTGGATTTGGTGCTAGGTCTTTCCCTTTAG
Source organism: Melanerpes formicivorus (assembly GCF_026170545.1). Lineage (NCBI taxonomy): Eukaryota > Metazoa > Chordata > Aves > Piciformes > Picidae > Melanerpes > Melanerpes formicivorus. Next base: position 64,666 of record NW_027143133.1, read on the forward strand.
GTTTTACCCCAACAATGTTTTCATTAGTTTCGCTCACTCTCGAAATCAAGCATTTTACAGCAGGTTGGAGCAGCCTGTATCTCAGCACAGGAATAAGGTAGGGAAGAATTCTAAGGCTCATTTTGACTGCCTCCAGAAGTTAGATCAGATGGCAAATTGGATTTGGTGCTAGGTCTTTCCCTTTAGGTTTTACCCCAACAATGTTTTCATTAGTTTCGCTCACTCTCGAAATCAAGCATTTTACAGCAGGTTGGAGCAGCCTGTATCTCAGCACAGGAATAAGGTAGGGAAGAATTCTAAGGCTCATTTTGACTGCCTCCAGAAGTTAGATCAGATGGCAAATTGGATTTGGTGCTAGGTCTTTCCCTTTAGGTTTTACCCCAACAATGTTTTCATTAGTTTCGCTCACTCTCGAAATCAAGCATTTTACAGCAGGTTGGAGCAGCCTGTATCTCAGCACAGGAATAAGGTAGGGAAGAATTCTAAGGATCATTTTGACTGACTCCAGAAGTTAGATCAGATGGCAAATTGGATTTGGTGCTAGGTCTTTCCCTTTAGGTTTTACCCCAACAATGTTTTCATTAGTTTCGCTCACTCTCGAAATCAAGCATTTTACAGCAGGTTGGAGCAGCCTGTATCTCAGCACAGGAATAAGGTAGGGAAGAATTCTAAGGATCATTTTGACTGCCTCCAGAAGTTAGATCAGATGGCAAATTGGATTTGGTGCTAGGTCTTTCCCTTTAGGTTTTACCCCAACAATGTTTTCATTAGTTTCGCTCACTCTCGAAATCAAGCATTTTACAGCAGGTTGGAGCAGCCTGTATCTCAGCACAGGAATAAGGTAGGGAAGAATTCTAAGGCTCATTTTGACTGCCTCCAGAAGTTAGATCAGATGGCAAATTGGATTTGGTGCTAGGTCTTTCCCTTTAGGTTTTACCCCAACAATGTTTTCATTAGTTTCGCTCACTCTCGAAATCAAGCATTTTACAGCAGGTTGGAGCAGCCTGTATCTCAGCACAGGAATAAGGTAGGGAAGAATTCAAATGCTCATTTTGACTGCCTCCAGAAGTTAGATCAGATGGCAAATTGGATTTGGTGCTAGGTCTTTCCCTTTAGGTTTTACCCCAACAATGTTTTCATTAGTTTCGCTCACTCTCGAAATCAAGCATTTTACAGCAGGTTGGAGCAGCCTGTATCTCAGCACAGGAATAAGGTAGGGAAGAATTCTAAGGATCATTTTGACTGCCTCCAGAAGTTAGATCAGATGGCAAATTGGATTTGGTGCTAGGTCTTTCCCTTTAGGTTTTACCCCAACAATGTTTTCATTAGTTTCGCTCACTCTCGAAATCAAGCATTTTACAGCAGGTTGGAGCAGCCTGTATCTCAGCACAGGAATAAGGTAGGGAAGAATTCTAAGGATCATTTTGACTGCCTCCAGAAGTTAGATCAGATGGCAAATTGGATTTGGTGCTAGGTCTTTCCCTTTAGGTTTTACCCCAACAATGTTTTCATTAGTTTCGCTCACTCTCGAAATCAAGCATTTTACAGCAGGTTGGAGCAGCCTGTATCTCAGCACAGGAATAAGGTAGGGAAGAATTCTAAGGATCATTTTGACTGCCTCCAGAAGTTAGATCAGATGGCAAATTGGATTTGGTGCTAGGTCTTTCCCTTTAGGTTTTACCCCAACAATGTTTTCATTAGTTTCGCTCACTCTCGAAATCAAGCATTTTACAGCAGGTTGGAGCAGCCTGTATCTCAGCACAGGAATAAGGTAGGGAAGAATTCTAAGGATCATTTTGACTGCCTCCAGAAGTTAGATCAGATGGCAAATTGGATTTGGTGCTAGGTCTTTCCCTTTAGGTTTTACCCCAACAATGTTTTCATTAGTTTCGCTCACTCTCGAAATCAAGCATTTTACAGCAGGCTGGAGCAGCCTGTATCTCAGCACAGGAATAAGGTAGGGAAGAATTCTAAGGCTCATTTTGACTGCCTCCAGAAGTTAGATCAGATGGCAAATTGGATTTGGTGCTAGGTCTTTCCCTTTAGGTTTTACCCCAACAATGTTTTCATTAGTTTCGCTCACTCTCGAAATCAAGCATTTTACAGCAGGTTGGAGCAGCCTGTATCTCAGCACAGGAATAAGGTAGGGAAGAATTCTAAGGATCATTTTGACTGCCTCCAGAAGTTAGATCAGATGGCAAATTGGATTTGGTGCTAGGTCTTTCCCTTTAGGTTTTACCCCAACAATGTTTTCATTAGTTTCGCTCACTCTCGAAATCAAGCATTTTACAGCAGGTTGGAGCAGCCTGTATCTCAGCACAGGAATAAGGTAGGGAAGAATTCTAAGGCTCATTTTGACTGCCTCCAGAAGTTAGATCAGATGGCAAATTGGATTTGGTGCTAGGTCTTTCCCTTTAGGTTTTACCCCAACAATGTTTTCATTAGTTTCGCTCACTCTCGAAATCAAGCATTTTACAGCAGGTTGGAGCATGTATCTCAGCACAGGAATAAGGTAGGGAAGAATTCCAAGGCTCATTTTGACTGCCTCCAGAAGTTAGATCAGATGGCAAATTGGATTTGGTGCTAGGTCTTTCCCTTTAGGTTTTACCCCAACAATGTTTTCATTAGTTTCGCTCACTCTCGAAATCAAGCATTTTACAGCAGGTTGGAGCAGCCTGTATCTCAGCACAGGAATAAGGTAGGGAAGAATTCTAAGGCTCATTTTGACTGCCTCCAGAAGTTAGATCAGATGGCAAATTGGATTTGGTGCTAGGTCTTTCCCTTTAGGTTTTACCCCAACAATGTTTTCATTAGTTTCGCTCACTCTCGAAATCAAGCATTTTACAGCAGGTTGGAGCAGCCTGTATCTCAGCACAGGAATAAGGTAGGGAAGAATTCTAAGGCTCATTTTGACTGCCTCCAGAAGTTAGATCAGATGGCAAATTGGATTTGGTGCTAGGTCTTTCCCTTTAGGTTTTACCCCAACAATGTTTTCATTAGTTTCGCTCACTCTCGAAATCAAGCATTTTACAGCAGGTTGGAGCAGCCTGTATCTCAGCACAGGAATAAGGTAGGGAAGAATTCAAATGCTCATTTTGACTGCCTCCAGAAGTTAGATCAGATGGCAAATTGGATTTGGTGCTAGGTCTTTCCCTTTAGGTTTTTACCCCAACAATGTTTTCATTAGTTTCGCTCACTCTCGAAATCAAGCATTTTACAGCAGGTTGGAGCAGCCTGTATCTCAGCACAGGAATAAGGTAGGGAAGAATTCTAAGGATCATTTTGACTGCCTCCAGAAGTTAGATCAGATGGCAAATTGGATTTGGTGCTAGGTCTTTCCCTTTAGGTTTTACCCCAACAATGTTTTCATTAGTTTCGCTCACTCTCGAAATCAAGCATTTTACAGCAGGTTGGAGCAGCCTGTATCTCAGCACAGGAATAAGGTAGGGAAGAATTCTAAGGCTCATTTTGACTGCCTCCCAGAAGTTAGATCAGATGGCAAATTGGATTTGGTGCTAGGTCTTTCCCTTTAGGTTTTACCCCAACAATGTTTTCATTAGTTTCGCTCACTCTCGAAATCAAGCATTTTACAGCAGGTTGGAGCAGCCTGTATCTCAGCACAGGAATAAGGTAGGGAAGAATTCTAAGGCTCATTTTGACTGCCTCCAGAAGTTAGATCAGATGGCAAATTGGATTTGGTGCTAGGTCTTTCCCTTTAGGTTTTACCCCAACAATGTTTTCATTAGTTTCGCTCACTCTCGAAATCAAGCATTTTACAGCAGGTTGGAGCAGCCTGTATCTCAGCACAGGAATAAGGTAGGGAAGAATTCTAAGGCTCATTTTGACTGCCTCCAGAAGTTAGATCAGATGGCAAATTGGATTTGGTGCTAGGTCTTTCCCTTTAGGTTTTACCCCAACAATGTTTTCATTAGTTTCGCTCACTCTCGAAATCAAGCATTTTACAGCAGGTTGGAGCAGCCTGTATCTCAGCACAGGAATAAGGTAGGGAAGAATTCTAAGGCTCATTTTGACTGCCTCCAGAAGTTAGATCAGATGGCAAATTGGATTTGGTGCTAGGTCTTTCCCTTTAGGTTTTACCCCAACAATGTTTTCATTAGTTTCGCTCACTCTCGAAATCAAGCATTTTACAGCAGGTTGGAGCAGCCTGTATCTCAGCACAGGAATAAGGTAGGGAAGAATTCAAATGCTCATTTTGACTGCCTCCAGAAGTTAGATCAGATGGCAAATTGGATTTGGTGCTAGGTCTTTCCCTTTAGGTTTTACCCCAACAATGTTTTCATTAGTTTCGCTCACTCTCGAAATCAAGCATTTTACAGCAGGTTGGAGCAGCCTGTATCTCAGCACAGGAATAAGGTAGGGAAGAATTCTAAGGATCATTTTGACTGCCTCCAGAAGTTAGATCAGATGGCAAATTGGATTTGGTGCTAGGTCTTTCCCTTTAGGTTTTACCCCAACAATGTTTTCATTAGTTTCGCTCACTCTCGAAATCAAGCATTTTACAGCAGGTTGGAGCAGCCTGTATCTCAGCACAGGAATAAGGTAGGGAAGAATTCTAAGGCTCATTTTGACTGCCTCCAGAAGTTAGATCAGATGGCAAATTGGATTTGGTGCTAGGTCTTTCCCTTTAGGTTTTACCCCAACAATGTTTTTCATTAGTTTCGCTCACTCTCGAAATCAAGCATTTTACAGCAGGTTGGAGCAGCCTGTATCTCAGCACAGGAATAAGGTAGGGAAGAATTCTAAGGATCATTTTGACTGCCTCCAGAAGTTAGATCAGATGGCAAATTGGATTTGGTGCTAGGTCTTTCCCTTTAGGTTTTACCCCAACAATGTTTTCATTAGTTTCGCTCACTCTCGAAATCAAGCATTTTACAGCAGGCTGGAGCAGCCTGTATCTCAGCACAGGAATAAGGTAGGGAAGAATTCAAATGCTCATTTTGACTGACTCCAGAAGTTAGATCAGATGGCAAATTGGATTTGGTGCTAGGTCTTTCCCTTTAGGTTTTACCCCAACAATGTTTTCATTAGTTTCGCTCACTCTCGAAATCAAGCATTTTACAGCAGGTTGGAGCAGCCTGTATCTCAGCACAGGAATAAGGTAGGGAAGAATTCTAAGGCTCATTTTGACTGCCTCCAGAAGTTAGATCAGATGGCAAATTGGATTTGGTGCTAGGTCTTTCCCTTTAGGTTTTACCCCAACAATGTTTTTCATTAGTTTCGCTCACTCTCGAAATCAAGCATTTTACAGCAGGTTGGAGCAGCCTGTATCTCAGCACAGGAATAAGGTAGGGGAAGAATTCAAATGCTCATTTTGACTGCCTCCAGAAGTTAGATCAGATGGCAAATTGGATTTGGTGCTAGGTCTTTCCCTTTAGGTTTTACCCCAACAATGTTTTCATTAGTTTCGCTCACTCTCGAAATCAAGCATTTTACAGCAGGTTGGAGCAGCCTGTATCTCAGCACAGGAATAAGGTAGGGAAGAATTCTAAGGCTCATTTTGACTGCCTCCAGAAGTTAGATCAGATGGCAAATTGGATTTGGTGCTAGGTCTTTCCCTTTAGGTTTTACCCCAACAATGTTTTCATTAGTTTCGCTCACTCTCGAAATCAAGCATTTTACAGCAGGTTGGAGCAGCCTGTATCTCAGCACAGGAATAAGGTAGGGAAGAATTCTAAGGCTCATTTTGACTGCCTCCAGAAGTTAGATCAGATGGCAAATTGGATTTGGTGCTAGGTCTTTCCCTTTAGGTTTTACCCCAACAATGTTTTCATTAGTTTCGCTCACTCTCGAAATCAAGCATTTTACAGCAGGTTGGAGCAGCCTGTATCTCAGCACAGGAATAAGGTAGGGAAGAATTCTAAGGATCATTTTGACTGCCTCCAGAAGTTAGATCAGATGGCAAATTGGATTTGGTGCTAGGTCTTTCCCTTTAGGTTTTACCCCAACAATGTTTTCATTAGTTTCGCTCACTCTCGAAATCAAGCATTTTACAGCAGGTTGGAGCAGCCTGTATCTCAGCACAGGAATAAGGTAGGGGAAGAATTCTAAGGATCATTTTGACTGCCTCCAGAAGTTAGATCAGATGGCAAATTGGATTTGGTGCTAGGTCTTTCCCTTTAGGTTTTACCCCAACAATGTTTTCATTAGTTTCGCTCACTCTCGAAATCAAGCATTTTACAGCAGGTTGGAGCAGCCTGTATCTCAGCACAGGAATAAGGTAGGGAAGAATTCTAAGGCTCATTTTGACTGCCTCCAGAAGTTAGATCAGATGGCAAATTGGATTTGGTGCTAGGTCTTTCCCTTTAGGTTTTACCCCAACAATGTTTTCATTAGTTTCGCTCACTCTCGAAATCAAGCATTTTACAGCAGGTTGGAGCAGCCTGTATCTCAGCACAGGAATAAGGTAGGGAAGAATTCTAAGGATCATTTTGACTGCCTCCAGAAGTTAGATCAGATGGCAAATTGGATTTGGGTGCTAGGTCTTTCCCTTTAGGTTTTACCCCAACAATGTTTTCATTAGTTTCGCTCACTCTCGAAATCAAGCATTTTACAGCAGGCTGGAGCAGCCTGTATCTCAGCACAGGAATAAGGTAGGGAAGAATTCTAAGGATCATTTTGACTGCCTCCAGAAGTTAGATCAGATGGCAAATTGGATTTGGTGCTAGGTCTTTCCCTTTAGGTTTTACCCCAACAATGTTTTCATTAGTTTCGCTCACTCTCGAAATCAAGCATTTTACAGCAGGTTGGAGCAGCCTGTATCTCAGCACAGGAATAAGGTAGGGAAGAATTCTAAGGATCATTTTGACTGCCTCCAGAAGTTAGATCAGATGGCAAATTGGATTTGGTGCTAGGTCTTTCCCTTTAGGTTTTACCCCAACAATGTTTTCATTAGTTTCGCTCACTCTCGAAATCAAGCATTTTACAGCAGGTTGGAGCAGCCTGTATCTCAGCACAGGAATAAGGTAGGGAAGAATTCTAAGGCTCATTTTGACTGCCTCCAGAAGTTAGATCAGATGGCAAATTGGATTTGGTGCTAGGTCTTTCCCTTTAGGTTTTACCCCAACAATGTTTTCATTAGTTTCGCTCACTCTCGAAATCAAGCATTTTACAGCAGGTTGGAGCAGCCTGTATCTCAGCACAGGAATAAGGTAGGGAAGAATTCTAAGGCTCATTTTGACTGCCTCCAGAAGTTAGATCAGATGGCAAATTGGATTTGGTGCTAGGTCTTTCCCTTTAGGTTTTACCCCAACAATGTTTTCATTAGTTTCGCTCACTCTCGAAATCAAGCATTTTACAGCAGGTTGGAGCAGCCTGTATCTCAGCACAGGAATAAGGTAGGGAAGAATTCTAAGGATCATTTTGACTGCCTCCAGAAGTTAGATCAGATGGCAAATTGGATTTGGTGCTAGGGTCTTTCCCTTTAGGTTTTACCCCAACAATGTTTTCATTAGTTTCGCTCACTCTCGAAATCAAGCATTTTACAGCAGGTTGGAGCAGCCTGTATCTCAGCACAGGAATAAGGTAGGGAAGAATTCTAAGGCTCATTTTGACTGCCTCCAGAAGTTAGATCAGATGGCAAATTGGATTTGGTGCTAGGTCTTTCCCTTTAGGTTTTACCCCAACAATGTTTTCATTAGTTTCGCTCACTCTCGAAATCAAGCATTTTACAGCAGGTTGGAGCAGCCTGTATCTCAGCACAGGAATAAGGTAGGGAAGAATTCTAAGGATCATTTTGACTGCCTCCAGAAGTTAGATCAGATGGCAAATTGGATTTGGTGCTAGGTCTTTCCCTTTAGGTTTTACCCCAACAATGTTTTCATTAGTTTCGCTCACTCTCGAAATCAAGCATTTTACAGCAGGTTGGAGCAGCCTGTATCTCAGCACAGGAATAAGGTAGGGAAGAATTCTAAGGACCATTTTGACTGCCTCCAGAAGTTAGATCAGATGGCAAATTGGATTTGGTGCTAGGTCTTTCCCTTTAGGTTTTACCCCAACAATGTTTTCATTAGTTTCGCTCACTCTCGAAATCAAGCATTTTACAGCAGGTTGGAGCAGCCTGTATCTCAGCACAGGAATAAGGTAGGGAAGAATTCTAAGGCTCATTTTGACTGCCTCCAGAAGTTAGATCAGATGGCAAATTGGATTTGGTGCTAGGTCTTTCCCTTTAGGTTTTACCCCAACAATGTTTTCATTAGTTTCGCTCACTCTCGAAATCAAGCATTTTACAGCAGGTTGGAGCAGCCTGTATCTCAGCACAGGAATAAGGTAGGGAAGAATTCTAAGGCTCATTTTGACTGCCTCCAGAAGTTAGATCAGATGGCAAATTGGATTTGGTGCTAGGTCTTTCCCTTTAGGTTTCACCCCAACAATGTTTTCATTAGTTTCGCTCACTCTCGAAATCAAGCATTTTACAGCAGGTTGGAGCAGCCTGTATCTCAGCACAGGAATAAGGTAGGGAAGAATTCAAATGCTCATTTTGACTGCCTCCAGAAGTTAGATCAGATGGCAAATTGGATTTGGTGCTAGGTCTTTCCCTTTAGGTTTTACCCCAACAATGTTTTCATTAGTTTCGCTCACTCTCGAAATCAAGCATTTTACAGCAGGTTGGAGCAGCCTGTATCTCAGCACAGGAATAAGGTAGGGAAGAATTCTAAGGATCATTTTGACTGCCTCCAGAAGTTAGATCAGATGGCAAATTGGATTTGGTGCTAGGTCTTTCCCTTTAGGTTTTACCCCAACAATGTTTTCATTAGTTTCGCTCACTCTCGAAATCAAGCATTTTACAGCAGGTTGGAGCAGCCTGTATCTCAGCACAGGAATAAGGTAGGGAAGAATTCTAAGGCTCATTTTGACTGCCTCCAGAAGTTAGATCAGATGGCAAATTGGATTTGGTGCTAGGTCTTTCCCTTTAGGTTTTACCCCAACAATGTTTTCATTAGTTTCGCTCACTCTCGAAATCAAGCATTTTACAGCAGGTTGGAGCAGCCTGTATCTCAGCACAGGAATAAGGTAGGGAAGAATTCTAAGGACCATTTTGACTGCCTCCAGAAGTTAGATCAGATGGCAAATTGGATTTGGTGCTAGGTCTTTCCCTTTAGGTTTTACCCCAACAATGTTTTCATTAGTTTCGCTCACTCTCGAAATCAAGCATTTTACAACAGGTTGGAGCAGCCTGTATCTCAGCACAGGAATAAGGTAGGGAAGAATTCTAAGGCTCATTTTGACTGCCTCCAGAAGTTAGATCAGATGGCAAATTGGATTTGGTGCTAGGTCTTTCCCTTTAGGTTTTACCCCAACAATGTTTTCATTAGTTTCGCTCACTCTCGAAATCAAGCATTTTACAGCAGGTTGGAGCAGCCTGTATCTCAGCACAGGAATAAGGTAGGGAAGAATTCTAAGGATCATTTTGACTGCCTCCAGAAGTTAGATCAGATGGCAAATTGGATTTGGTGCTAGGTCTTTCCCTTTAGGTTTTACCCCAACAATGTTTTCATTAGTTTCGCTCACTCTCGAAATCAAGCATTTTACAGCAGGTTGGAGCAGCCTGTATCTCAGCACAGGAATAAGGTAGGGAAGAATTCTAAGGCTCATTTTGACTGCCTCCAGAAGTTAGATCAGATGGCAAATTGGATTTGGTGCTAGGTCTTTCCCTTTAGGTTTTACCCCAACAATGTTTTCATTAGTTTCGCTCACTCTCGAAATCAAGCATTTTACAGCAGGTTGGAGCAGCCTGTATCTCAGCACAGGAATAAGGTAGGGAAGAATTCTAAGGCTCATTTTGACTGCCTCCAGAAGTTAGATCAGATGGCAAATTGGATTTGGTGCTAGGTCTTTCCCTTTAGGTTTTACCCCAACAATGTTTTCATTAGTTTCGCTCACTCTCGAAATCAAGCATTTTACAGCAGGTTGGAGCAGCCTGTATCTCAGCACAGGAATAAGGTAGGGAAGAATTCAAATGCTCATTTTGACTGCCTCCAGAAGTTAGATCAGATGGCAAATTGGATTTGGTGCTAGGTCTTTCCCTTTAGGTTTTACCCCAACAATGTTTTCATTAGTTTCGCTCACTCTCGAAATCAAGCATTTTACAGCAGGTTGGAGCAGCCTGTATCTCAGCACAGGAATAAGGTAGGGAAGAATTCTAAGGATCATTTTGACTGCCTCCAGAAGTTAGATCAGATGGCAAATTGGATTTGGTGCTAGGTCTTTCCCTTTAGGTTTTACCCCAACAATGTTTTCATTAGTTTCGCTCACTCTCGAAATCAAGCATTTTACAGCAGGTTGGAGCAGCCTGTATCTCAGCACAGGAATAAGGTTAGGGAAGAATTCAAATGCTCATTTTGACTGCCTCCAGAAGTTAGATCAGATGGCAAATTGGATTTGGTGCTAGGTCTTTCCCTTTAGGTTTTACCCCAACAATGTTTTCATTAGTTTCGCTCACTCTCGAAATCAAGCATTTTACAGCAGGTTGGAGCAGCCTGTATCTCAGCACAGGAATAAGGTAGGGAAGAATTCTAAGGATCATTTTGACTGCCTCCAGAAGTTAGATCAGATGGCAAATTGGATTTGGTGCTAGGTCTTTCCCTTTAGGTTTTACCCCAACAATGTTTTCATTAGTTTCGCTCACTCTCGAAATCAAGCATTTTACAGCAGGCTGGAGCAGCCTGTATCTCAGCACAGGAATAAGGTAGGGAAGAATTCAAATGCTCATTTTGACTGACTCCAGAAGTTAGATCAGATGGCAAATTGGATTTGGTGCTAGGTCTTTCCCTTTAGGTTTTACCCCAACAATGTTTTCATTAGTTTCGCTCACTCTCGAAATCGAGCATTTTACAGCAGGTTGGAGCAGCCTGTATCTCAGCACAGGAATAAGGTAGGGAAGAATTCTAAGGATCATTTTGACTGCCTCCAGAAGTTAGATCAGATGGCAAATTGGATTTGGTGCTAGGTCTTTCCCTTTAGGTTTTACCCCAACAATGTTTTCATTAGTTTCGCTCACTCTCGAAATCAAGCATTTTACAGCAGGTTGGAGCAGCCTGTATCTCAGCACAGGAATAAGGTAGGGAAGAATTCTAAGGCTCATTTTGACTGCCTCCAGAAGTTAGATCAGATGGCAAATTGGATTTGGTGCTAGGTCTTTCCCTTTAGGTTTTACCCCAACAATGTTTTCATTAGTTTCGCTCACTCTTGAAATCAAGCATTTTACAGCAGGTTGGAGCAGCCTGTATCTCAGCACAGGAATAAGGTAGGGAAGAATTCTAAGGATCATTTTGACTGCCTCCAGAAGTTAGATCAGATGGCAAATTGGATTTGGTGCTAGGTCTTTCCCTTTAGGTTTTACCCCAACAATGTTTTCATTAGTTTCGCTCACTCTCGAAATCAAGCATTTTACAGCAGGTTGGAGCAGCCTGTATCTCAGCACAGGAATAAGGTAGGGAAGAATTCTAAGGCTCATTTTGACTGCCTCCAGAAGTTAGATCAGATGGCAAATTGGATTTGGTGCTAGGTCTTTCCCTTTAGGTTTTACCCCAACAATGTTTTCATTAGTTTCGCTCACTCTCGAAATCAAGCATTTTACAGCAGGTTGGAGCAGCCTGTATCTCAGCACAGGAATAAGGTAGGGAAGAATTCTAAGGCTCATTTTGACTGCCTCCAGAAGTTAGATCAGATGGCAAATTGGATTTGGTGCTAGGTCTTTCCCTTTAGGTTTTACCCCAACAATGTTTTCATTAGTTTCGCTCACTCTCGAAATCAAGCATTTTACAGCAGGTTGGAGCAGCCTGTATCTCAGCACAGGAATAAGGTAGGGAAGAATTCTAAGGATCATTTTGACTGCCTCCAGAAGTTAGATCAGATGGCAAATTGGATTTGGTGCTAGGTCTTTCCCTTTAGGTTTTACCCCAACAATGTTTTCATTAGTTTCGCTCACTCTCGAAATCAAGCATTTTACAGCAGGTTGGAGCAGCCTGTATCTCAGCACAGGAATAAGGTAGGGAAGAATTCTAAGGATCATTTTGACTGCCTCCAGAAGTTAGATCAGATGGCAAATTGGATTTGGTGCTAGGTCTTTCCCTTTAGGTTTTACCCCAACAATGTTTTCATTAGTTTCGCTCACTCTCGAAATCAAGCATTTTACAGCAGGTTGGAGCAGCCTGTATCTCAGCACAGGAATAAGGTAGGGAAGAATTCTAAGGCTCATTTTGACTGCCTCCAGAAGTTAGATCAGATGGCAAATTGGATTTGGTGCTAGGTCTTTCCCTTTAGGTTTTACCCCAACAATGTTTTCATTAGTTTCGCTCACTCTCGAAATCAAGCATTTTACAGCAGGTTGGAGCAGCCTGTATCTCAGCACAGGAATAAGGTAGGGAAGAATTCTAAGGATCATTTTGACTGCCTCCAGAAGTTAGATCAGATGGCAAATTGGATTTGGTGCTAGGTCTTTCCCTTTAGGTTTTACCCCAACAATGTTTTCATTAGTTTCGCTCACTCTCGAAATCAAGCATTTTACAGCAGGTTGGAGCAGCCTGTATCTCAGCACAGGAATAAGGTAGGGAAGAATTCTAAGGCTCATTTTGACTGCCTCCAGAAGTTAGATCAGATGGCAAATTGGATTTGGTGCTAGGTCTTTCCCTTTAGGTTTTACCCCAACAATGTTTTCATTAGTTTTCGCTCACTCTCGAAATCAAGCATTTTACAGCAGGTTGGAGCAGCCTGTATCTCAGCACAGGAATAAGGTAGGGAAGAATTCTAAGGATCATTTTGACTGCCTCCAGAAGTTAGATCAGATGGCAAATTGGATTTGGTGCTAGGTCTTTCCCTTTAGGTTTTACCCCAACAATGTTTTCATTAGTTTCGCTCACTCTCGAAATCAAGCATTTTACAGCAGGTTGGAGCAGCCTGTATCTCAGCACAGGAATAAGGTAGGGAAGAATTCTAAGGCTCATTTTGACTGCCTCCAGAAGTTAGATCAGATGGCAAATTGGATTTGGTGCTAGGTCTTTCCCTTTAGGTTTTACCCCAACAATGTTTTCATTAGTTTCGCTCACTCTCGAAATCAAGCATTTTACAGCAGGTTGGAGCAGCCTGTATCTCAGCACAGGAATAAGGTAGGGAAGAATTCTAAGGATCATTTTGACTGCCTCCAGAAGTTAGATCAGATGGCAAATTGGATTTGGTGCTAGGTCTTTCCCTTTAGGTTTTACCCCAACAATGTTTTCATTAGTTTCGCTCACTCTCGAAATCAAGCATTTTACAGCAGGTTGGAGCAGCCTGTATCTCAGCACAGGAATAAGGTAGGGAAGAATTCTAAGGCTCATTTTGACTGCCTCCAGAAGTTAGATCAGATGGCAAATTGGATTTGGTGCTAGGTCTTTCCCTTTAGGTTTTACCCCAACAATGTTTTCATTAGTTTCGCTCACTCTCGAAATCAAGCATTTTACAGCAGGTTGGAGCAGCCTGTATCTCAGCACAGGAATAAGGTAGGGAAGAATTCTAAGGATCATTTTGACTGCCTCCAGAAGTTAGATCAGATGGCAAATTGGATTTGGTGCTAGGTCTTTCCCTTTAGGTTTTACCCCAACAATGTTTTCATTAGTTTCGCTCACTCTCGAAATCAAGCATTTTACAGCAGGTTGGAGCAGCCTGTATCTCAGCACAGGAATAAGGTAGGGAAGAATTCTAAGGATCATTTTGACTGCCTCCAGAAGTTAGATCAGATGGCAAATTGGATTTGGTGCTAGGTCTTTCCCTTTAGGTTTTACCCCAACAATGTTTTCATTAGTTTCGCTCCCTCTCGAAATCAAGCATTTTACAGCAGGTTGGAGCAGCCTGTATCTCAGCACAGGAATAAGGTAGGGAAGAATTCTAAGGATCATTTTGACTGCCTCCAGAAGTTAGATCAGATGGCAAATTGGATTTGGTGCTAGGTCTTTCCCTTTAGGTTTTACCCCAACAATGTTTTCATTAGTTTCGCTCACTCTCGAAATCAAGCATTTTACAACAGGTTGGAGCAGCCTGTATCTCAGCACAGGAATAAGGTAGGGAAGAATTCTAAGGCTCATTTTGACTGCCTCCAGAAGTTAGATCAGATGGCAAATTGGATTTGGTGCTAGGTCTTTCCCTTTAGGTTTTACCCCAACAATGTTTTCATTAGTTTCGCTCACTCTCGAAATCAAGCATTTTACAGCAGGTTGGAGCAGCCTGTATCTCAGCACAGGAATAAGGTAGGGAAGAATTCTAAGGATCATTTTGACTGCCTCCAGAAGTTAGATCAGATGGCAAATTGGATTTGGTGCTAGGTCTTTCCCTTTAGGTTTTACCCCAACAATGTTTTCATTAGTTTCGCTCACTCTCGAAATCAAGCATTTTACAGCAGGTTGGAGCAGCCTGTATCTCAGCACAGGAATAAGGTAGGGAAGAATTCTAAGGCTCATTTTGACTGCCTCCAGAAGTTAGATCAGATGGCAAATTGGATTTGGTGCTAGGTCTTTCCCTTTAGGTTTTACCCCAACAATGTTTTCATTAGTTTCGCTCACTCTCGAAATCAAGCATTTTACAGCAGGTTGGAGCAGCCTGTATCTCAGCACAGGAATAAGGTAGGGAAGAATTCTAAGGATCATTTTGACTGCCTCCAGAAGTTAGATCAGATGGCAAATTGGATTTGGTGCTAGGTCTTTCCCTTTAGGTTTTACCCCAACAATGTTTTCATTAGTTTCGCTCACTCTCGAAATCAAGCATTTTACAGCAGGTTGGAGCAGCCTGTATCTCAGCACAGGAATAAGGTCGGGAAGAATTCTAAGGCTCATTTTGACTGCCTCCAGAAGTTAGATCAGATGGCAAATTGGATTTGGTGCTAGGTCTTTCCCTTTAGGTTTTACCCCAACAATGTTTTCATTAGTTTCGCTCACTCTCGAAATCAAGCATTTTACAGCAGGTTGGAGCAGCCTGTATCTCAGCACAGGAATAAGGTAGGGAAGAATTCTAAGGACCATTTTGACTGCCTCCAGAAGTTAGATCAGATGGCAAATTGGATTTGGTGCTAGGTCTTTCCCTTTAGGTTTTACCCCAACAATGTTTTTCATTAGTTTCGCTCACTCTCGAAATCAAGCATTTTACAGCAGGTTGGAGCAGCCTGTATCTCAGCACAGGAATAAGGTAGGGAAGAATTCAAATGCTCATTTTGACTGCCTCCAGAAGTTAGATCAGATGGCAAATTGGATTTGGTGCTAGGTCTTTCCCTTTAGGTTTTACCCCAACAATGTTTTCATTAGTTTCGCTCACTCTCGAAATCAAGCATTTTACAGCAGGTTGGAGCAGCCTGTATCTCAGCACAGGAATAAGGTAGGGAAGAATTCTAAGGCTCATTTTGACTGCCTCCAGAAGTTAGATCAGATGGCACATTGGATTTGGTGCTAGGTCTTTCCCTTTAGGTTTTACCCCAACAATGTTTTCATTAGTTTCGCTCACTCTCGAAATCAAGCATTTTACAGCAGGTTGGAGCAGCCTGTATCTCAGCACAGGAATAAGGTAGGGAAGAATTCTAAGGCTCATTTTGACTGCCTCCAGAAGTTAGATCAGATGGCAAATTGGATTTGGTGCTAGGTCTTTCCCTTTAGGTTTTACCCCAACAATGTTTTCATTAGTTTCGCTCACTCTCGAAATCAAGCATTTTACAGCAGGTTGGAGCAGCCTGTATCTCAGCACAGGAATAAGGTAGGGAAGAATTCTAAGGATCATTTTGACTGCCTCCAGAAGTTAGATCAGATGGCAAATTGGATTTGGTGCTAGGTCTTTCCCTTTAGGTTTTACCCCAACAATGTTTTCATTAGTTTCGCTCACTCTCGAAATCAAGCATTTTACAGCAGGTTGGAGCAGCCTGTATCTCAGCACAGGAATAAGGTAGGGAAGAATTCTAAGGATCATTTTGACTGCCTCCAGAAGTTAGATCAGATGGCAAATTGGATTTGGTGCTAGGTCTTTCCCTTTAGGTTTTACCCCAACAATGTTTTCATTAGTTTCGCTCACTCTCGAAATCAAGCATTTTACAGCAGGTTGGAGCAGCCTGTATCTCAGCACAGGAATAAGGTCGGGAAGAATTCTAAGGCTCATTTT
>NW_027143134.1:0-80764 GCF_026170545.1 Melanerpes formicivorus
CCCTTCCCCAGGCCCAGCCGAGACCCCAGCCCAGCCCCCACCCTCGGCCCCAGCCCAGCCCCAGCCCCAGCCCTGCCCCAGCCCAGCCCTAGCACCAGCCCCAGCCCAGCCCCTGCCCTGGACCCAGCCCCAGCCCCAGCCCAGCCCCAGCCCCACCCTGGACCCAGCACCAGCCCCAGCCCAGCCCCTGCCCTGGACCCAGCCACAGCCCCAGCCCAGACCCAGACCCAGCCCTGCCCCAACCCAGCCCCACCCACCGCCCAACCCCAGCCCTACCCCCAGCCCAGCCCCATCCCCACCCTGGACCCAGCCCCAGCCCCAGCCGTAGCCCAGCCCTGCCCTCAGCCCAGGCCCAGCCCAGCCCCCAGCCCCAGCCCCACCCCACGGCCCCAGCCCCAGCCCAGCCCTAGCCCAGCCCTGCCCCAGCCCCAGCCCTGCACCGAACCCAGCCCCAGCCCCAGCCCAGCCCCAGCCCAGCCCCTGCCCTGGACCCAGCCCCAGCCCCAGCCCCAGCCCCAGTTGCAGCAGCGGCCACGGCCCAGACCCTAGCCCAGCCTCAGCCCGGCTCCAGTCCCCGCCCCAGCCCAGCCCTGCTCCCAGCCCCGGCCCCAGCCCCGGCTCCAGCCCTACTCCAGCCCTGCCCCAGCCCAAGGCCCAGCCTCCAGCCTAGTCCTGCTTCAGCGCCGGCCCCAACCCAGCCCCAGCCCGGCCCCAACCTCAGTCCCAGCCCTGCCCCAGCCTCAGGCCAGCCCTGTCCCAGGCCCAGCCCAGAACCCAGCCCAGCCTCAGCCCCGGCCCCAGCCCTGCCCCCGCCCAAGACCTAGACCAGCCCTGCCCTCAACCCAGCCCCAGCCCCAGCCCAGCCCTGCCCTCAGCCACAGCCCAGCCACAGCCCAGCCCCTGCCCTGGACCCAGCCCCAGTCGCAGCCCCGGCCCCAGCCCAGACCCTAGCCCAGCCTCAGCCTTGGCTCCTGTCCCCGCCCCAGCCCAGCCCTGCTCCCAGCCCCGGCCCCAGCCCCGGCTCCAGTCCTCGCCCCAGCCCAGCCCTGCTCCCAGCCCCAGTCGCAGCCCCGGCCCCAGCCCAGACCCTAGCCCAGCCTCAGCCTTGGCTCCTGTCCCCCGCCCCAGCCCAGCCCTGCTCCCAGCCCCAGTCGCAGCCCCGGCCCCAGCCCAGACCCTAGCCCAGCCTCAGCCTTGGCTCCTGTCCCCGCCCCAGCCCAGCCCTGCTCCCAGCCCCGGCCCCAGCCCCAGCCCAGCCCCAGCCCCACCCCTGCCCCAGCCCAGCCCCGGCCCCCTGCCCAGCCCTTCTCCCACCCCTGCCCCCAGCCCTGCCCCAGCCCCAGCCCCAGTCGCAGCCCCTTCCCCAGCCCAGACCCAAACCCAGCCTCAGCCTTGGCTCCAGTCCCCGCCCCAGCCCAGCCCTGCTCCCAGCCCCGGCCCCAGCACCAGCCCCGGCTCCAGTCCCCGCCCCAGCCCAGACCAGAACCCAGCCCAGCACCAGCCCTACCCCAGCCCTGCCCCAGCCTCGGGCCCAACCCTGCCCCAGCCCCAGACCTAGCCCAGCCCTGCTCTCAGCCCAGGTGCAGCCCAGCCCCCAGCCCAGCCCCACCCACGGCCCCAGCCCCGGCCCCAGCCAACCCATAGCCTAGCCCTGCCCCAGCCCCCGCCCTGCCCCAGCCCCAGCCCTGCACCGAACCCAGCCCCAGCCCCGGCCCCTGCCCCAGTCCCCGCCCCAGCCCAGCCCTGCTCCCAGCCCCGGCCCCAGCCACTTCTCCAGCCCTACCCCAGCCCTGCCCCAGCCCAGCCCCAGCCACAGCCCAGCCCCAGCCCTGGACCCAGCCCCAGTTGCAGCCCCAGCCACAGCCCAGACCCTAGCCCAGCCTCAGCCCCCGGCTCCAGCCCTACCCCAGCCCCGGCCCCAGCCCAAGGCCCAGCCTCCAGCTTAGTCCTGCTTCAGCGCCGGCCCCAACCCAGCCCCAGCCCCGGCCCCAACCTCAGTCCCAGCCCTGCCCCATCCTCGGGCCCAGCCCTGTCCCAGGCCCAGCCCAGAACCCAGCCCAGCCTCAGCCTCGGCCCCAGCCCTGCCCCTGCCCAAGACCTAGACCAGCCCTGCACTGAACCCAGCCCCAGCCCCGGCCCCTGCCCCCAGTCCCCGCCCCAGCCCAGCCCTGCTCCCAGCCCCGGCCCCAGCCCCGGCTCCAGTCCCCGCCCCAGCCCAGCAAAGTGCCCAGCCCAGCACCAGCCCCGGCCCCAGCCCAGACCCTCAGCCCAGCCTCAGCCCTGGCTCCAATCCCCGCCCCAGCCCAGCAAAGTGCCCAGCCCCAGCCCTGCTCCCAGCCCCAGCCCCAGCACCAGCCCCAGCCCCAGCCCCACCCTCGGCCCCAGCCCAGCCCCAGCCCCAGCCCAGCCCCAGCCACAGCCCTGCCCCAGCCCCAGCCCTAGCCCAGCCCTGCTCTCAGCCCAGCCCCAGCCCCAGCACCAGCCCCAGCCCTAGCCCCACCCTCGGCCCTAGCCCAGCCCCAGCTCCAGCCCAGCCCCAGCCACAGCCCTGCCCCAGCTCCAGCCCTAGCCCAGCCCTGCCCCCTGCCCAGCCCCAGCCCAAGGCCCATCCTCCAGCCTAGTCCTGCCCCAGCCCCAGCACAAGCCCAGCCCCAGCCCTGGACCCAGGCCCAGCCCAGCCCCAGCCCTGGTCCCAGCTTCAACCCCAGCCCAGCCTCAGCCCCAGCCCTGACCCAGCCCAGCCCCAGCCCTGCACCCAGCCCCAGCCCCAGCCCCAGCCCAGCCCTATCCCCACCCTGGACCCAGCACCAGCCCCAGCCCAGCCCCTGCCCTGGACCCAGCCCCAGCCCCAGCCCTAGCCCAGCCCTGCCCTCAGCCCAGGCCCAGCCCAGCCCCCAGCCCAGCCCCACCCAAGTCCCCAGCCCCAGCCCCAGCCCAGCCCTAGCCCAGCCCTGCCCCAGCCCCAGCCCTGCACCGAACCCAGCCCCAGCCCCAGCCCAGCCCCAGCCCAGCCCAGCCCCAGCCCAGTTCTGGCCCCTGCCCAGCCCCAGCCCAGCCCCAGCCCAGCCCTGCCCCAGCCCCAGCCCCAGCCCTGTTCCAGCCCCAGCCCCAGCCCCCGGCCCCAGCCCTGCCCCAGCCCCAGACCTAGCCCAGCCCTGCTCTCAGCCCAGGCCCAGCCCAGGCCCCAGCCCAGCCCCACCCACGGCCCCAGCCCCGGCCCCTCTCCCATCCCTGCCCCAGGCCCTGCCCCAGCCCCAGCCCCAGCCCTGTCCCAGCACCAGCACCAGCACTGGCCCCAGCCCTGCCCCAGCCCCAGACCTAGCCCAGCCCTGCTCTCAGCCCAGGCCCAGCCCAGCCCCCAGCCCAGCCCCACCCACGGCCCCAGCCCCGGCCCCTCTCCCATCCCTGCCCCAGGCCCTGCCCCAGCCCCAGCCCCAGCCCTGTCCCAGCCCCAGCACCAGCACTGGCCCCAGCCCTGCCCCAGCCCCAGCCCTAGCCCAGCCCTGCTCTCAGCCCAGGCCCAGCCCCAGCCCCAGCCCCAGCCCCAGCCCTAGCACCAGCCCCAGCCCAGCCCCTGCCCTGGACCCAGCCCCAGCCCCAGCCCAGCCCCCAGCCCCACCCTGGACCCAGCACCAGCCCCAGCCCAGCCCCTGCCCTGGACCCAGCCACAGCCCCAGCCCAGCCCCATCCCCACCCTGGACCCAGCCCCAGCCCCAGCAGTTTCCCAGCCCTGCCCTCAGCCCAGGCCCAACCCAGCCCCCAGCCCAGCCCCACCCACGGCCCCAGCCCCAGCCCCAGCCCAGCCCTAGCCCAGCCCTGCCCCAGCCCCAGCCCTGCACCGAACCCAGCCCCAGCCCCAGCCCAGCCCCAGCCCAGCCCCTGCCCTGGACCCAGCCCCAGCCCCAGCCCCAACCCAGCCCCAGGTTGTCCCACCCCCCAGTCCTACCCCTGCCCTGGCCCCAGCCCCAGCCCTACCCCCAGCCCAGCCCCAGCCCAAGGCCCAGCCTCCAGCCTAGTCCTGCTTCAGCGCCGGCCCCAACCCAGCCCCAGCCCCGGCCCCAACCTCAGTCCCAGCCCTGCTCACAGCCCCGGCCCCAGCTCCAGCTCCAGCCCTACCCCAGCCCCTGCCCCAGCCTCGGGCCCAGCCCTGTCCCAGGCCCAGCCCAGAACCCAGCCCAGCCTCAGCCCCGGCCCCAGCCCAGCCCCTGCCCTGGACCCAGCCCCAGCCCCAGCCCCAGCCCCAGCCCAGACCCTACCCTGGACCCAGCCCCAGCCCAGCCCCAGCCCCGGCTCCTGTCCCCCGCCCCAGCCCAGCCCAGAACCCAGCCCAGCACCAGCCCTGCCCACAGCCCAGGCCCCAACCCAAGGCCCAGCCTCCAGCCTAGTTCTGCCCCATCCCCGTCCCCAGCCCAGCCCCAGCCCCATCCCCAGCCCAGCCCCAGCCCCAGCCCTGGACCCAGCCTCAGCCCTGCCCCAGCCCTGGACTAAGCCCCACCCGCAGCCCCGGCCACAGCCCAGCCCCAGACCAGCCTCAGCCCCGGCTCCAGTCCCCGCCCCAGCCCAGGCCAGAACCCAGCCCAGCACCAGCCCTGGCCCCAGCCCTGGCCCCAGCCGAGTCCCAGCCCCACCCCCAGCCCCAGCCCCAGACCAGCCCCAGCCCAGCACCTGTCCCAGCCCTACCGCAGCCCAGCCCCGGCCCCAGCCCAGAACCCCAGCCCAGCACCAGCCCAGTCCCAGCCTTGCCCCAGCCCGTTCCCTGGACCCAGCCCCAGCCCCAGCCCAGACGAAGACCCAGCCCTGCCCCAGCACTGTCCTGGCCCCAGCCCAGCCCCAGCCCAGCCCTCTTCCAGTCCCCCGCCCTGCCCCAGCCCCAGCCCTGCACCGAACCCAGCCCCAGCCCTACTCCAGCCCTGCCCAAGCCTCGGGCCCAGCCCTTCCCCAGGGCCAGCCCGAGACCCCAGCCCAGCCCCAGCCCCAGCCCTGCCCCAGCCCAGCCGTAGCCCCAGCCCCAGCCCAGCCCCTACCCTGGACCCAGCCCCAGCCCCAGCCCAGCCCGAGCCCCACCCTGGACCCAGCACCAGCCCCAGCCCAGCCCCTGCCCTGGACCCAGGCCCAGCCCCAGCCCAGACGAAGACCCAGTCCTGCCCCAGTCCAGCCCCACCCACCGCCCAACCCCAGCCCTGCACCCAGCCCAGCCCCATCCCCACCCTGGACCCAGCCCCAGCCCCAGCCCTAGCCCAGCCCTGCCCTCAGCCCAGGCCCAGCCCAACCCCCAGCCCAGCCCCACCCACGGCCCCAGCCCCAGCCCCAGCCCAGCCCTAGCCCAGCCCCAGCCCAGCCCCTGCCCCTGGACCCAGCCCCAGCCCAGCCCCAGCCCCAGCCCTGTCCCAGCCCCAGCCCCAGCCCTGGACCCAGCCTCAGCCCTGCCCCAGCCCTGGACTAAGCCCCGCCCACAGCCCCCGCCCCAGCCCTAGCCCAGCCCTGCCCCAGCCCCAGCCCCAGCCCAGCCCCAGCCCCCAGCCCCACTCCCAGCCACAGCCCAGCCCCTGCCCAGCCCCACTCCCATCCCTACCCCCAGCCCTGCCCCAGCCCCAGCCCCAGCCCCAACCCAGCCCCAGGTTGTCCCACCCCCAGTCCTACCCCAGCCCCGGCCCCAGCCCCAGCCCTACCCCCAGCCCAGCCCCAGCCCAAGGCCCAGCCTCCAGCCTAGTCCTGCTTCAGCGCCGGCCCCAACCCAGCCCCAGCCCCGGCCCCAACCTCAGTCCCAGCCCTGCTCACAGCCCCGGCCCCAGCTCCAGCTCCAGCCCTACCCCAGCCCTGCCCCAGCCTCGGGCCCAGCCCTGTCCCAGGCCCAGCCCAGAACCCAGCCCAGCCTCAGCCCCGGCCCCAGCCCAGCCCCTGCCCTGGACCCAGCCCCAGCCCCAGCCCCAGCCCAGTCCCTACCCTGGACCCAGCCCCAGCCCAGCCCCAGCCCCGGCTCCAGTCCCCGCCCCAGCCCAGCCCAGAACCCAGCCCAGCACCAGCCCTGGCCACAGCCCAGGCCCCAACCCAAGGCCCAGCCTCCAGCCTAGTTCTGCCCCATCCCCGTCCCCAGCCCAGCCCCAGCCCCAGCCCCAGCCCCAGCCCCAGCCCTGGACCCAGCCTCAGCCCTGCCCCAGCCCTGGACTAAGCCCCACCCGCAGCCCCAGCCACAGCCCAGCCCCAGACCAGCCTCAGCCCCGGCTCCAGTCCCCGCCCCTGCCCAGGCCAGAACCCAGCTCCAGCTCCAGCCCTACCCCACCCCTGCCCCAGCCCTGTACCCAGCCCCAGCCCCAGCCCCAGCCCCAGCCCCAGCCCAGCCCCTGCCCTGGACCCAGCCCCAGCCCAGCCCCAGCCGCAGCCCAGCCTCAGCCCCAGCTCCAGTCCCCGCCCCAGCCCAGGCCAGAACCCAGCCCAGCACCAGCCCGGGCCCCATCCCTGGCCCCAATCCAAGTCCCAGCCCCAGCCCCAGCCCCAGCCCCAGCCCCACCCCGGCCCAGCCCAGCCACAGCCCAGCCCCTGCCCTGGACCCAGCCCCAGGCGCAGCCCCAGCCCCAGCCCAGACCCTAGCCCAGCCTCAGCCCTGGCTCCAGTCCCCGCCCCAGCCCAGCCCTGCTCCCAGCCCCGGCCCCAGCACCAGCCCCAGCCCCAGCCCCACCCTCGGCCCCAGCCCAGCCCCAGCCCCAGCCCAGCCCCAGCCACAGCCCAGCCCCAGCCCCAGCCCAGCCCCTGCCCTCAGCCCAGGCCCAGCCCCAGCCCAGCCCCACACACCGCCCAACCCCAGCCCTACCCCCAGCCCAGCCCCATCCCCACCCTGGACCCAGCCCCAGGCCCAGCACTTTCCCAGCCCTGCCCTCAGCCCAGGCCCAGCCCCATCCCCAGCCCAGCAAAGAGCCCAGCCCAGCCCCAGCCCAGCCCCCAGCCCCACCCCTGCCCCAGCCCAGCCCCGGCCCCAGCCCCGGCTCCAGTCCCCCGCCCCAGCCCAGCAAAGAGCCCAGCCCAGCCCCAGCCCAGCCCCAGCCCCACCCCTGCCCCAGCCCCAGGCCCGGCACCAGCCCTGCCCCTGTCCCTGGACCCAGCACCAGTCGCAGCCCCGTCCCCAGCCCAGACCCTAGCCCAGCCTCAGCCCTGGCTCCAGTCCCCGCCCCAGCCCAGCCCTGCTCCCAGCCCCGGCCCCAGCACCAGCCCCAGCCCCAGCCCCACCCTCGGCCCCAGCCCAGCCCCAGCCAAAGCCCAGCCCCAGCCACAGCCCTGCCCCAGCCCCCAGCCCTAGCCCAGCCCTGCCCTCAGCCCAGCCCCAGCCCCAGCCCAGCCCTGCCCTCAGCCCAGGCCCAGCCCTAGCCCAGCCCTGCCCTCAGCCCCAGCCCCAGCCCCAGCCCAGTCCTGGTCCCAGCCCAGCCTCTGCCCTAACCCAGCCCCAGCCCCAGCCCTGCCCTTGACTTGGTTCCAGCCCCGACCCCAGCCCTGCCCCCAGCCGAGCCCCGGCCCCAGCGCTCAGGCCTGCCCCCAACCTGGCCCCAGCCCAAGGCCCAGCCTCCAGCCTAGTTCTGCCCCATCCCCGTCCCCAGCCCAGCCCCAGCCCCAGCCCAAGCCCCACCCTCAGCCCCAGCCCTGGACCCAGCCTCAGCCCTGTCCCAGCCCTGGACTAAGCCCCACCTGCAGCCCCAGCCCCAGCCCAGCCCTAGCCCAGCCCTGCCCCAGCCACAGCCACAGCCCAGCCCCAGCCCCAGCACCACCCCCGGCCCCAGCCCAGCCCCTGCCCAGCCCCACTCCCATCCCTACCCCCAGCCCTGCCCCAGCCCTGCACCGAACCCAGCCCCAGCCCCAGCCCAGCCCCAGCCCAGCCCCTGCCCTGGACCCAGCCCCAGCCCAGCCCCAGCCCCACCCCTGCCCCAGCCCAGCCCCGGCCCCTGCCCAGCCCCTCTCCCATCCCTGCCCCCAGCCCTGCCCCAGCCCCAGCCCCAGCCCTGACCCAGCCCAGCCCCAGCCCCAGCCCCAGCCCTGCCCCAGCCCCAGCCCCAGCCCAGCCCCTGCCCTGGACCCAGCCCCAGCCCAGCCCCAGCCCCAGCCCAGCCTCAGCCCCGGCTCCAGTCCCCGCCCCAGCCCAGCCCAGAACCCCAGCCCAGCACCAGCCCTGGCCCCAGCCCTGGCCCCAGCCCCAGTCCCAGCCCCAGCCCCAGCCGCAGCCTCAGACCAGCCCCAGCCCAGCACCTGCCCCAGCCCTACCGCAGCCCAGTCCCAGTCCCAGCCCAGTCCCAGCCCTGCCCCAGCCCTGTCCCCGGCCCCAGCCCAGCCCTAGCCCAGCCCTGTTCCAGCCCCCGCCCTGCCCCAGCCCCAGCCCTGCACCGAACCCAGCCCCAGCCCTACTCCAGCCCTGCCCAAGCCTCGGGACCAGCCCTTCCCCCAGGCCCAGCCGAGACCCCAGCCCAGCCCCACCCTCGGCCCCCAGCCCAGCCCCAGCCCCAGCCCTGCCCCAGCCCAGGCCCTGCCCTGGACACAGCCCCCAGCCCTAACCCAGCCCTGACCTCAGCCCCAGCCCCAGCCCCAGCCCCAGCCCCAGCCCTGCCCCGGCCCAGCCCCAGCCCCAGCCCAGCTCCAGCCCCAGCCCAGCCCCAGCCCCAGCCCTGCCCCAGCCCAGCCCCTGCCGTGGACACAGCCCCAGCCCTAACCCAGCCCTCACCTCAGCCCCAGCCTCAGCCTCGGCCCCAGCCCTGCCCTGCCCTCAGCCACAGCCCAGCCCCAGCCCCGCCCCGGCCCAGCCCAGCCACAGCCCAGCTCCTGCCCTGGACCCAGCCCCAGTCGCAGCCCCGGTCCCAGCCTAGATCCTAGCCCAGCCTCAGCCTCGGCTCCAGTCCCCACCCCAGCCCTGCCCAGAACCCAGCCCAGCACCAGCCCTGTCCCCAGCCCCGGCCCCTGCCCCAGCCACAGCCCTAGCCCAGCCCTGCCCTCAGCCCCAGCCCCAGCCCCAGCCCAGCCCCAGCCCCAGCCCCTGCCCCAGAACAGCCCCAGCCTCCGCCCAGCCCCAGCCCTGGCCCCCCGCCCCAGCCCCAGCCCAGCCCCAGCCCCAGCCCCAGCCCCAGCCCTGTGCCAGCCCAGCCCCAGCCCCAGCCCAGCCCCCGCCCTGGACACAGCCCCAGCCCTAACCCAGCCCTGACCTCAGCCCCAGCCCCAGCCCCAGCCTAGTCCTGCTTCAGCCCCAGCCCCGGCACCAGTCCCCGCCCCAGCCCAGCCCAGAACCCAGTCCAGCACCAGCCCTGGCCCCAGCCCTGGCCCCAGCCCGAGTCCCAGCCCCAGCACCAGACCAGCCCCAGCCCAGCCCCTGCCCAGCCCCACTCCCATCCCTACCCCCAGCCCTGCCCCAGCCCCAGCCCCAGCCCCAACCCTGGCCCCAGCTTGTCCCAACCCCAGTCATACCCCAGCCCCGGCCCCAGCCCCAGACCTGCCCCCAGCCCAGCCCCAGCCCAAGGCCCAGCCTCCAGCCTAGTCCTGCTTCAGCGCTGGCCCCAACCCAGCCCCAGCCCCGGCCCCAACCTCAGTCCCAGCCCTGCTCACAGCCCCGGCCCCAGCTCCAGCTCCAGCCCTACCCCACCCCTGCCCCAGCCCTGGACCCAGCCCCCAGCCCCAGCCCCAGCCCAGCCCCTGCCCTGGACCCAGCCCCAGCCCCAGCCCCAGCCCAGCCTCAGCCC
Organism: Melanerpes formicivorus; assembly: GCF_026170545.1. Classification (NCBI taxonomy): domain Eukaryota; kingdom Metazoa; phylum Chordata; class Aves; order Piciformes; family Picidae; genus Melanerpes; species Melanerpes formicivorus. The sequence continues at coordinate 9,705 of NW_027143134.1, forward strand.
CGGCTCCAGTCCCCGCCCCAGCCCAGGCCAGAACACAGCCCAGCACCAGCCCTGGCCCCAGCCCTGGCCCCAGCCCCAGTCCCAGCCCCCAGCCCCAGCCCCAGCCCCAGCCCCAGCCCAGCCAAAGCCCAGCACCTGCCCCCAGCCCTACCGCAGCCCAGTCCCGGTCCCAGCCCAGTCCCAGCCCTGCCCCAGCCCCTGTCCCCGGCCCCAGCCCAGCCCTAGCCCAGCCCTGTTCCAGCCCCCGCCCTGCCCCAGCCCCAGCCCTGCACCAAACCCAGCCCCAGCCCTACTCCAGCCCTGCCCAAGCCTCGGGCCCAGCCCTTCCCCAGGCCCAGCCGAGACCCCAGCCCAGCCCCACCCTCGGCCCCAGCCCAGCCCCAGCCCCAGCCCTGCCCCAGCCCAGCCCTAGCACCAGCCCCAGCCCAGCCCCTGCCCTGGACCCAGCCCCAGCCCCAGCCCAGCCCCAGCCCCCACCCTGGACCCAGCACCAGCCCCAGCCCAGCCCCTGCCCTGGACCCAGCCACAGCCCCAGCCCAGACCCAGACCCAGCCCTGCCCCAACCCAGCCCCACCCACCGCCCAACCCCAGCCCTACCCCCCAGCCCAGCCCCATCCCCACCCTGGACCCAGCCCCAGCCCCAGCCGTAGCCCAGCCCTGCCCTCAGCCCAGGCCCAGCCCAGCCCCCAGCCCCAGCCCCACCCACGGCCCCAGCCCCAGCCCAGCCCTAGCCCAGCCCTGCCCCAGCCCCAGCCCTGCACCGAACCCAGCCCCAGCCCCAGCCCAGCCCCAGCCCAGCCCCTGCCCTGGACCCAGCCCCAGCCCCAGCCCCAGCCCCAGTTGCAGCAGCGGCCACGGCCCAGACCCTAGCCCAGCCTCAGCCCGGCTCCAGTCCCCGCCCCAGCCCAGCCCTGCTCCCAGCCCCGGCCCCAGCCCCGGCTCCAGCCCTACTCCAGCCCTGCCCCAGCCCAAGGCCCAGCCTCCAGCCTAGTCCTGCTTCAGCGCCGGCCCCAACCCAGCCCCAGCCCGGCCCCAACCTCAGTCCCAGCCCTGCCCCAGCCTCAGGCCAGCCCTGTCCCAGGCCCAGCCCAGAACCCAGCCCAGCCTCAGCCCCGGCCCCAGCCCTGCCCCCCGCCCAAGACCTAGACCAGCCCTGCCCTCAACCCAGCCCCAGCCCCAGCCCAGCCCCTGCCCTCAGCCACAGCCCAGCCACAGCCCAGCCCCTGCCCTGGACCCAGCCCCAGTCGCAGCCCCGGCCCCAGCCCAGACCCTAGCCCAGCCTCAGCCTTGGCTCCTGTCCCCCGCCCCAGCCCAGCCCTGCTCCCAGCCCCGGCCCCAGCCCCGGCTCCAGTCCTCGCCCCAGCCCAGCCCTGCTCCCAGCCCCAGTCGCAGCCCCGGCCCCAGCCCAGACCCTAGCCCAGCCTCAGCCTTGGCTCCTGTCCCCCGCCCCAGCCCAGCCCTGCTCCCAGCCCCAGTCGCAGCCCCGGCCCCAGCCCAGACCCTAGCCCAGCCTCAGCCTTGGCTCCTGTCCCCCGCCCCAGCCCAGCCCTGCTCCCAGCCCCGGCCCCAGCCCCCAGCCCAGCCCCAGCCCCACCCCTGCCCCAGCCCAGCCCCGGCCCCTGCCCAGCCCTTCTCCCACCCCTGCCCCCAGCCCTGCCCCAGCCCCAGCCCCAGTCGCAGCCCCTTCCCCAGCCCAGACCCAAACCCAGCCTCAGCCTTGGCTCCAGTCCCCGCCCCAGCCCAGCCCTGCTCCCAGCCCCGGCCCCAGCACCAGCCCCCGGCTCCAGTCCCCGCCCCAGCCCAGACCAGAACCCAGCCCAGCACCAGCCCTACCCCAGCCCTGCCCCAGCCTCGGGCCCAACCCTGCCCCAGCCCCAGACCTAGCCCAGCCCTGCTCTCAGCCCAGGTGCAGCCCAGCCCCCAGCCCAGCCCCACCCACGGCCCCAGCCCCGGCCCCAGCCAACCCATAGCCTAGCCCTGCCCCAGCCCCCGCCCTGCCCCAGCCCCAGCCCTGCACCGAACCCAGCCCCAGCCCCGGCCCCTGCCCCAGTCCCCGCCCCAGCCCAGCCCTGCTCCCAGCCCCGGCCCCAGCCACTTCTCCAGCCCTACCCCAGCCCTGCCCCAGCCCAGCCCCAGCCACAGCCCAGCCCCAGCCCTGGACCCAGCCCCAGTTGCAGCCCCAGCCACAGCCCAGACCCTAGCCCAGCCTCAGCCCCGGCTCCAGCCCTACCCCAGCCCCGGCCCCAGCCCAAGGCCCAGCCTCCAGCTTAGTCCTGCTTCAGCGCCGGCCCCAACCCAGCCCCAGCCCCGGCCCCAACCTCAGTCCCAGCCCTGCCCCATCCTCGGGCCCAGCCCTGTCCCAGGCCCAGCCCAGAACCCAGCCCAGCCTCAGCCTCGGCCCCAGCCCTGCCCCTGCCCAAGACCTAGACCAGCCCTGCACTGAACCCAGCCCCAGCCCCGGCCCCTGCCCCAGTCCCCGCCCCAGCCCAGCCCTGCTCCCAGCCCCGGCCCCAGCCCCGGCTCCAGTCCCCGCCCCCAGCCCAGCAAAGTGCCCAGCCCCAGCACCAGCCCCGGCCCCAGCCCAGACCCTCAGCCCAGCCTCAGCCCTGGCTCCCAATCCCCGCCCCAGCCCAGCAAAGTGCCCAGCCCCAGCCCTGCTCCCAGCCCCAGCCCCAGCACCAGCCCCAGCCCCAGCCCCCACCCTCGGCCCCAGCCCAGCCCCAGCCCCAGCCCAGCCCCAGCCACAGCCCTGCCCCAGCCCCAGCCCTAGCCCAGCCCTGCTCTCAGCCCAGCCCCAGCCCCAGCACCAGCCCCAGCCCTAGCCCCACCCTCGGCCCTAGCCCAGCCCCAGCTCCAGCCCAGCCCCAGCCACAGCCCTGCCCCAGCTCCAGCCCTAGCCCAGCCCTGCCCCCTGCCCAGCCCCAGCCCAAGGCCCATCCTCCAGCCTAGTCCTGCCCCAGCCCCAGCACAAGCCCAGCCCCAGCCCTGGACCCAGGCCCAGCCCAGCCCCAGCCCTGGTCCCAGCTTCAACCCCAGCCCAGCCTCAGCCCCAGCCCTGACCCAGCCCAGCCCCAGCCCTGCACCCAGCCCCAGCCCCAGCCCCAGCCCAGCCCTATCCCCACCCTGGACCCAGCACCAGCCCCAGCCCAGCCCCTGCCCTGGACCCAGCCCCAGCCCCAGCCCTAGCCCAGCCCTGCCCTCAGCCCAGGCCCAGCCCAGCCCCCAGCCCAGCCCCACCCAAGTCCCCAGCCCCAGCCCCAGCCCAGCCCCTAGCCCAGCCCTGCCCCCAGCCCCAGCCCTGCACCGAACCCAGCCCCAGCCCCAGCCCAGCCCCAGCCCAGCCCAGCCCCAGCCCAGTTCCGGCCCCTGCCCAGCCCCAGCCCAGCCCCAGCCCAGCCCTGCCCCAGCCCCAGCCCCAGCCCTGTTCCAGCCCCAGCCCCAGCCCCGGCCCCAGCCCTGCCCCAGCCCCAGACCTAGCCCAGCCCTGCTCTCAGCCCAGGCCCAGCCCAGGCCCCAGCCCAGCCCCACCCACGGCCCCAGCCCCGGCCCCTCTCCCATCCCTGCCCCAGGCCCTGCCCCAGCCCCAGCCCCAGCCCTGTCCCAGCCCCAGCACCAGCACTGGCCCCAGCCCTGCCCCAGCCCCAGACCTAGCCCAGCCCTGCTCTCAGCCCAGGCCCAGCCCAGCCCCCAGCCCAGCCCCACCCACGGCCCCAGCCCCGGCCCCTCTCCCATCCCTGCCCCAGGCCCTGCCCCAGCCCCAGCCCCAGCCCTGTCCCAGCCCCAGCACCAGCACTGGCCCCAGCCCTGCCCCAGCCCCAGACCTAGCCCAGCCCTGCTCTCAGCCCAGGCCCAGCCCAGCCCCCAGCCCAGCCCCACCCACGGCCCCAGCCCCGGCCCCAGCCCAGCCATAGCCCAGTCCTGCCCCAGCCCCAGGCCCAGCCCTGTCCCAGCCCCAGCCTCAGCCCCGGCCCCAGCCCTGCCCCAGCCCCAGACCTAGCCCAGCCCTGCTCTCAGCCCAGGCCCAGCCCAGCCCCCAGCCCAGCCCCCACCCACGGCCCCAGCCCCGGCCCCAGCCCAGCCATAGCCCAGCCCTGCCCCATCCCCCGCCCTGTCCCAGCCCCAGCCCTGCACCGAACCCAGCCCCAGCCCCAGCCCTGTCCCCAGCCCCTTCCCTGCCCCAGCCCTACCCCAGCCCTGTCCCGGTCCCAGCCCAGGCCCAGCCCGGCCCCAGCCCCAGCCCCACCCTCGGCCCCAGCCCAGCCCAGCCCCAGCCCAGCTCCACCCACAGCCCTGTCCCAGGCCCAGCCCAGAACCCAGCCCAGTCCCAGCCCCAGCCCCAGACCAGCCCCAGCCCAGCACCTGCCCCAGACCTACCGCAGCCCAGTCCCGGTCCCCAGCCCAGTCCCAGCCCTGTCCCCGGCCCCAGCCCAGCCCTAGCCCAGCCCTGTTCCAGCCCCCGCCCTGCCCCATCCCCAGCCCTGCACCGAACCCAGCCCCAGCCCTACTCCAGCCCCTGCCCAAGCCTCTGGCCCAGCCCCAACCCAGCCCCAGCCGAGACCCCAGCCCAGCCCCACCCTCGACCCCAGCCCAGCCCCAGCCCCATCCCTGCCCCAGCCCAGCCCTAGCACCAGCCCCAGCCCAGCCCCTACCCTGGACCCAGCCCCAGCCCCAGCCCAGCCCCAGCCCCACCCTGGACCCAGCACCAGCCCCAGCCCAGCCCCTGCCCTGGACCCAGCCCCAGCCCCAGCCCAGACCCTAGCCCAGCCTCAGCCTTGGCTCCTGTCCCCGCCCCAGCCCAGCCCTGCTCCCAGCCCCGGCCCCAGCCCCGGCTCCAGTCCCCCGCCCCAGCCCAGCAAAGAGCCCAGCCCAGCACCAGCCCCTGCCCCAGCCCAGACCCTAGCCCAGCCTCAGCCCTGGCTCCAATCCCCGCCCCAGCCCAGACCTGCTCCCAGCCCCAGCCCCAGCACCAGCCCCCAGCCCCAGCCCCACCCTCGGCCCCAGCCCAGCCCCAGCCCAGCCCCAGTCACAGCCATGCCCCAGCCCTAGCCCAGCCCTGCCCTCAGCCCAGCCCCAGCCCCAGCCCAGCCCTGCCCTCAACCCAGGCCCAGCCCTAGCCCAGCCCTGCCCTCAGCCCCAGCTTCTGCCCCAGCCCTGCCCCAGCCTCAGGCCCGGCCCCAGCCCTGCCCCAGACCTGTCCAAGACTTGGTTCCAGCCCCAGCCCCAGCCCTTGCCCCAGCCCAGCCCCAGCCCAAGGCCCAGCCTCCAGCCTAGTCCTGCCCCAGCCCCAGAACCAGCCCCAGCCCCAGACCTGGACCCAGGCCCAGCCCAGCCCCACCCCTAGTCCCAGCCCCAACCCCAGCCCAGCCTCAGCCCCATCCCTGCCCCAGCCCCAGCCCTAGCCCAGCCCTGCCCTCAGCCCAGCCCCAGCCCCAGCCCAGCCCTGCCCTCAGCCCAGGCCCAGCCCTAGCCCAGCCCTGCCCTCAGCCCCAGCCCCAGCCCCAGCCCAGCCCCATACCCACCCTAGACCAGCCCCAGCCCCAGCCCCAGCCCAGCCCCATACCCACCCTAGACCCAGCACCAGCCCCAGCCCAGCCCCGCCCTGGACCCAGCCCCAGCCCCAGCCCTAGCCCAGCCCTGCCCTCAGCCCAGGCCCAGCCCAGACCCCAGCCCAGCCCCACCCACGGCCCCAGCCCCAGCCCCAGCCCAGCCCTAGCCCAGCCCTGCCCCAGCCCCAGCCCTGCACCAAACCCAGCCCCAGCCCCAGCCCAGCCCCAGCCCAGCCCCTGCCCTGGACCCAGCCCCAGCCCAGCCCCAGCCCCACCCCTGCCCCAGCCCAGGCCCGGCCCCTGCCCAGCCCCTCTCCCATCCCTGCCCCCAGCCCTGCCCCAGCCCCAGCCCCAGGCCCAGCCCCTTCCCAGCCCCAGCCCCAGCCCCGACCCCAGCCCTGCCCCAGCCCCAGACCTAGCCCAGCCCTGCTCTCAGCCCAGGCCCAGCCCAGCCCCCAGCCCAGCCCCACCCACGGCCCCAGCCCCGGCCCCAGCCCAGCCATAGCCCAGCCCTGCCCCAGCCCCCGCCCTGTCCCAGCCCCAGCCCTGCACCGAACCCAGCCCCAGCTTGGCCCCAGCCCCAGTCCCTGCCCCAGCCCAGCCCTGCTCCCAGCCCCGGCCCCAGCCCCGGCTCCAGCCCTACTCCAGCCCTGCCCCCAGCCCAAGGTCCAGCCTCCAGCCTAGTCCTGCTTCAGCGCCGGCCCCAACCTCAGTCCCAGCCCTGCCCCAGCCTCAGGCCCAGCCCTGTCCCAGGCCCAGCCCAGAACCCAGCCCAGCCTCAGCCTCGGCCCCAGCCCTGCCCCCGCCCAAGACCTAGACCAGCCCTGCCCTCAACCCAGCCCCAGCCCCAGCCCAGCCCTGCCCTCAGCCACAGCCCAGCGCCAGCCCAGCCCCTGCCCTGGACCCAGCCCCAGTTGCAGCCCCGGCCCCAGCCCAGACCCTAGCCCAGCCTCAGCCTTGGCTCCAGTCCCCGCCCCAGCACAGCCCTGCTCCCAGCCCTGGCCCCAGCCCCGGCTCCAGTCCCCGCCCCAGCCCAGCAAAGAACCCAGCCTAGCACCAGCCCCGGCCCCAGCCCAGACCCTAGCCCAGCCTCAGCCCTGGCTCCAGTCCCCGCCCTAGCCCAGCCCTGCCCCAGCCTCGGCCCCAGTACCAGCCCCAGCCCCAGTCCCACCCTCGGCCTCAGCCCAGCCCCAGCCAAAGCCCAGCCATAGCCACAGCCCTGCCCCAGCCCCAGCCCTAGCCCAGCCCTGCCCTCAGCCCAGCCCCAGCCCAGCCCTGCCCTCAGCCCAGGCCCAGCCCTAGCCCAGCCCTGCCCTCAGCCCCAGCCCCCAGCCCTGCCCCAGTCCCTGCCCCAGCCCAGTCCTGGTCCCAGCCCAGCCTCTGCCCTAACCCAGCCCCAGCCCCAGCCCTGCCCTTGACTTGGTTCCAGCCCCGACCCCAGCCCTGCCCCCAGCCGAGCCCCGGTCCCAGCGCTCAGGCCTGCCCCCAGCCCTGCCCCAGCCCAAGGCCCAGCCTCCAGCCTAGTTTCTGCCCCATCCCCGTCCCCAGCCCAGCCCCAGCCCCAGCCCCAGCCCTGTCCCCAGCCCCTTCCCTGCCCCAGCCTTACCCCAGCCCTGTCCCGGTCCCAGCCCAGGCCCAGCCCGGCCCCAGCCCCAGCCCCACCCTCGGCCCCAGCCCAGCCCCAGCCCCAGCCCAGCTCCAGCCACAACGCTGCCCCAGCCCCAGCCCCAGCTCCACCCTCAGCCCCAGCCCAGCCCCAGCCCCAGCCCTGGACCCAGCCTCAGCCCTGCCCCAGCCCTGGACTAAGCCCCACCCGCAGCCCCAGCCCCAGCCCAGCCCTAGCCCAGCCCTGCCCCAGCCCCAGCCACAGCCCAGCCCCAGCCCCAGCCCCACCCCCGGCCCCAGCCCAGCCCCTGCCCAGCCCCACTCCCATCCCTACCCCCAGCCCTGCCCCAGCCACAGCCCCAGCCCAACCCAGCCCCAGGTTGTCCCACCCCCAGTCCTACCCAGCCCTGCCCCAGCCCCAGCCCTGCCCCCAGCCCAGCCCCAGCCCAAGGCCCAGCCTCCAGCCTAGTCCTGCTTCAGCGCCGGCCCCAACCCAGCCCCAGCCCCGGCCCCAACCTCAGTCCCCAGCCCTGCTCACAGCCCCGGCCCCAGCTCCAGCTCCAGCCCTACCCCAGCCCTGCCCCAGCCTCAGGCCCAGTCCTGTCCCAGGCCCAGCCCAGAACCCAGCCCAGCCTCAGCCCCACCCCCAGCCCAGCCCCTGCCCTGGACCCAGCCCCAGCCCCAGCCCCAGCCCAGCCCCTGCCCTGGACCCAGCCACAGCCCAGCCCCAGCCCCACCCTGGACCCAGTCCCAGCCCAGAACCCAGCCCCTGCCCTGGACCCAGCCCTGCCCCAGCCCCAGCCCAGCCCCTGCCCTGGACCCAGCCCCAGCCCAGCCCCAGCCCCACCCCTGCCCCAGCCCAGCCCCGGCCCCTGCCCCAGCCCCGGCCCCAGCCCTTCCCCCAGCCCTGCCCCAGGCCCAGCCCAGACCCCAGCCCAGCCCCACCCACAGCCCCAGCCCCGGCCCCAGCCCAGCCCTAGCCCAGCCCTGCCCCAGCCCCAGCCCTGCACCGAACCCAGCCCCAGCCCCGGCCCCGGACCCAGTCCCCGCCCCAGCCCAGCCCTGCTCCCAGCCCCAGCCCCAGCCCCGGCCCCAGCCCTACCCCAGCCCAGCCCCAGCCCAAGGCCCAGCCTCCAACCTAGTCCTGCTTCAGCGCCGGCCCCAACCCAGCCCCAGCCCCGGCCCCAACCTCAGTCCCAGCCGTGCCCCATCCTCGGGCCCAGCCCTGTCCCAGGCCCAGCCCAGAACCCAGCCCAGCCTCTGCCTCGGCCCCAGCCCTGCCCCCGCCCAAGACCTAGACCAGCCCTGCCCTCAACCCAGCCCCAGCCCCAGCCCAGCCCTGCCCTCAGCCACAGCCCAGCCCCAGCCCCGCCCCGGCCCAGCCCAGCCCCAGCCCAGCCCCTTCCCTGGACCCAGCCCCAAGCCCCAGCCCAGACGAAGACCCAGCCCTGCCCCAGCCCTGTCCTGGCCCCAGCCCAGCCCTAGCCCAGCCCTGTTCCAGTCCCCGCCCTGCCCCAGCCCCAGCCCTGCACCGAACCCAGCCCCAGACCTACTCCAGCCCTGCCCAAGCCTCGGGCCCAGCCCTTCCCCAGGCCCAGCCGAGACCCCATCCCAGCCCCACCCTCGGCCTCAGCCCAGCCCAGCCCAGCCCCTGCCCTGGACCCAGCCCCAGCCCCAGCCCAGACGAAGACCCAGCCCTGCTCCAGTCCAGCCCCACCCACCGCCCAACCCCAGCCCTGCACCCAGACCAGCCCCATCCCCACCCTGGACCCAGCCCCAGCCCCAGCCCTAGCCCAGCCCTGCCCTCAGCCCAGGGCCCAGCCCAGCCCCCAGCCCAGCCCCACCCACGGCCCCAGCCCCAGCCCCAGCCCAGCCCTAGCCCAGCCCCAGCCCAGCCTCTTCCCTGGACCCAGCCCCAGCCCAGCCCCAGCCCCACCCCTGCCCCAGCCCAGCCCTGGCCCCTGCCCAGCCCCTCTCCCATCCCTGCCCCCAGCCCTGCCCCAGCCGCAGCCCCAGCCCCAGCCCTGTCCCAGCACCAGCCCCAGCCCTGGACCCAGCCTCAGCCCTGCCCCAGCCCTGGACTAAGCCCCGCCCACAGCCCCCGCCCCAGCCCAGCCCTAGCCCAGCCCTGCCCCAGCCCCAGCCACAGCCCAGCCCCAGCCCCAGCCCCACTCCCGGCCCCAGCCCAGCCCCAGCCCAGCCCCAATCCCATCCCTACCCCCAGCCCTGCCCCAGCCCCAGCCCCAGCCCCAACCCAGCCCCAGGTTGTCCCACCGCCAGTCCTACTCCTGCACCGGCCCCAGCCCCAGCCCTACCCCCAGCTCAGCCCCAGCCCAAGGCCCAGCCTCCAGCCTAGCCCTCCTTCAGCGCCGGCCCCAACCCAGCCCCAGCCCCGGCCCCAACCTCAGTCCCAGCCCTGCTCACAGCCCCGGCCCCAGCTCCAGCTCCAGCCGTACCGCAGCCCTGGACCCAGCCCCAGCCCCATCCACGGCCCCAGCCCTGCCCCAGCCCGAGACCTAGCCCAGCCCTGCTCTCAGCCCAGGCCCAGCCCAGCCCCCAGCCTAGCCCCACCCTCGGCCCCAGCCCAGCCCCAGCCCCAGCCCTGCCCCAGCCCAGCCCTAGCACCAGCCCCAGCCCAGCCCTTGCCCTGGACCCAGCCCCAGCCCCAGCCCAACCCCAGCCCCACCCTGGACCCAGCACCAGCCCCAGCCCAGCCCCTGCCCAGGCCCAGCCCAGCCCCCAGCCCAGCCCCACCCACGGCCCCAGCCCCGACCCAGCCCAGCCACAGCCCAGCCCCGGCCCCAGCCCCGGCTCCAGCCCTACCCCAGCCCTGCCCCAGCCCAGCCCCAGCCACAGTCCAGCCCCAGCCCTGGACCCAGCCCCAGTTGCAGCCCCGGACCCAGCCCAGACCCTAGCCCAGCCTCAGACCAGGCTCCGGTCCCCGCCCCAGCCCAGCCCTGCTCCCAGCCCCGGCCCCAGCCCCGGCTCCAGCCCTACCCCAGCCCTGCCCCAGCCCAAGGCCCAGCCTCCAGCCTAGTCCTGCTTCAGCGCCGGCCCCAACCCAGCCCCAGCCCCGGCCCCAACCTCAGTCCCAGCCCTACCCCAGCCCTGCCCCAGCCCAAGGCCCAGCCTCCAGCCTAGTTCTGCCCCATCCCCGGCCCCAGCCCAGCCCCAGCCCCAGCCCTGGACCCAGACTCAGCCCTGCCCCAGCCCTGGACTAAGCCCCACCCACAGCCCCAGTCCCAGCCCAGCCCTAGCCCAGCCCTGCCCCAGCCCCAGCCACAGCCCAGCCCCAGCACCAGCCCCACCCCCGGCCCCAGCCCAGCCCCTGCCCAGCCCCACTCCCATCCCTACCCCCAGCCCTGCCCCAGCCCCGGCCCCAGCCCAAGGCCCAGCCTCCTGCCTAGTCCTGCTTCAGCGCTGGCCCCAACCCAGCCCCAGCCCCAGCCCCAACCTCAGTCCCAGCCCTGCTCACAGCCCCGGCCCCAGCTCCAGCTCCAGCCCTACCCCATCCCAGGCTCAGCCCCGGCCCCAGCCCAGCCCCTGCCCTGGAACCCAGCCCCAAGCCCCAGCCCCAGCCCAGCCCCTACCCTGGACCCAGCCCCAGCCCCAGCCCCAGCCACAGCCCAGCCCCAGCCCCGGCTCCAGCCCTACCCCAGCCCTGCCCCCGCCCAAGACCTAGACCAGCCCTGCCCTCAACCCAGCCCCAGCCCCAGCCCAGCCCTGCCCTCAGCCACAGCCCAGCCCCAGCCCCGCCCCGGCCCAGCCCAGCCACAGCCCAGCCCCTGTCCTGGACCCAGCACCAGTTGCAGCCCCGGCCCCAGCCCAGACCCTAGCCCAGCCTCAGCCTCGGCTCCAGTCCCCGCCCCAGCCCAGCCCTGCTCCCAGCCTCGGCCCCAGCACCAGCCCCAGCCCCATCCCCACCCTCGGCCCCAGCCCAGCCCCAGCCAAAGCCCAGCCACAGCCACAGCCCTGCCCCAGCCCCAGCCCTAGCCCAGCCCTGCCCTCAGCCCAGCCCCAGCCCAGCTCTGCCCTCAGCCCAGGCCCAGCCCTAGCCCAGCCCTGCCCTCAGCCCCAGCCCCAGCCACAGCCCTGCCCCAGTCCCTGCCCTAGCCCAGTCCTGTTCCCAGCCCAGCCTCTGCCCTAACCCAGCCCCAGCCCCAGCCCTGCCCTTGACTTGATTCCAGTCCCGACCCCAGCCCATCCCCCAGCCGAGCCCCGGTCCCAGCGCTCAGGCCTGCCCCCAGCCCTGCCCCAGCCCAAGGCCCAGCCTCCAGCCTAGTTCTGCCCCATTCCCGGCCCCAGCCCAGCCCCAGCCCCAGCCCCAGCCCTGTCCCCAGCCCCTTCCCTGCCCCAGCCCTACCCCAGCCCTGTCCCGGTCCCAGCCCAGGCCCAGCCCGGCCCCAGCCCCAGCCCCACCCTCGGCCCCAGCCCAGCCCCAGCCCCAGCCCAGCTCCAGCCACAGTGCTGCCCCAGCCCCAGCCCCAGCTCCACCCTCAGCCCCAGCCCAGCCCCAGCCCCAGCCCTGGACCCAGCCTCAGCCCTGCCCCAGCCCTGGACTAAGCCCCACCCGCAGCCCCAGCCCCAGCCCAGCCCTAGCCCAGCCCTGCCCCAGCCCCAGGCACAGCCCAGCCCCAGCCCCACCCGCAGCCCCAGCCCCAGCCCAGCCCTAGCCCAGCCCTGCCCCAGCCCCAGCCACAGCCCAGCCCCAGCCCCAGCCCCACCCCCGGCCCCAGCCCAGCCCCTGCCCAGCCCCACTCCCATCCCTACCCCCAGCCCTGCCCCAGCCACAGCCCCAGCCCCAACCCAGCCCCAGGTTGTCCCACCCCCAGTCCTACCCAGCCCTGCCCCAGCCCCAGCCCTGCCCCCAGCCCAGCCCCAGCCCAAGGCCCAGCCTCCAGCCTAGTCCTGCTTCAGCGCCGGCCCCAACCCAGCCCCAGCCCCGGCCCCAACCTCAGTCCCAGCCCTGCTCACAGCCCCGGCCCCAGCTCCAGCTCCAGCCCTACCCCAGCCCTGCCCCAGCCTCAGGCCCAGTCCTGTCCCAGGCCCAGCCCAGAACCCAGCCCAGCCTCAGCCCCACCCCCAGCCCAGCCCCTGCCCTGGACCCAGCCCCAGCCCCAGCCCCAGCCCAGCCCCTGCCCTGGACCCAGCCACAGCCCAGCCCCAGCCCCACCCTGGACCCAGTCCCAGCCCAGAACCCAGCCCCTGCCCTGGACCCAGCCCTGCCCCAGCCCCAGCCCAGCCCCTGCCCTGGACCCAGCCCCAGCCCAGCCCCAGCCCCACCCCTGCCCCAGCCCAGCCCCGGCCCCTGCCCCAGCCCCGGCCCCAGCCCTTCCCCCAGCCCTGCCCCAGGCCCAGCCCAGACCCCAGCCCAGCCCCACCCACAGCCCCAGCCCCGGCCCCAGCCCAGCCCTAGCCCAGCCCTGCCCCAGCCCCAGCCCTGCACCGAACCCAGCCCCAGCCCCGGCCCCGGACCCAGTCCCCGCCCCAGCCCAGCCCTGCTCCCAGCCCCAGCCCCAGCCCCGGCCCCAGCCCTACCCCAGCCCAGCCCCAGCCCAAGGCCCAGCCTCCAACCTAGTCCTGCTTCAGCGCCGGCCCCAACCCAGCCCCAGCCCCGGCCCCAACCTCAGTCCCAGCCGTGCCCCATCCTCGGGCCCAGCCCTGTCCCAGGCCCAGCCCAGAACCCAGCCCAGCCTCTGCCTCGGCCCCAGCCCTGCCCCCGCCCAAGACCTAGACCAGCCCTGCCCTCAACCCAGCCCCAGCCCCAGCCCAGCCCTGCCCTCAGCCACAGCCCAGCCCCAGCCCCGCCCCGGCCCAGCCCAGCCCCAGCCCAGCCCCTTCCCTGGACCCAGCCCCAGCCCCAGCCCAGACGAAGACCCAGCCCTGCCCCAGCCCTGTCCTGGCCCCAGCCCAGCCCTAGCCCAGCCCTGTTCCAGTCCCCGCCCTGCCCCAGCCCCAGCCCTGCACCGAACCCAGCCCCAGACCTACTCCAGCCCTGCCCAAGCCTCGGCCCAGCCCTTCCCCAGGCCCAGCCGAGACCCCATCCCAGCCCCACCCTCGGCCTCAGCCCAGCCCCAGCCCAGCCCCTGCCCTGGACCCAGCCCCAGCCCCAGCCCAGACGAAGACCCAGCCCTGCTCCAGTCCAGCCCCACCCACCGCCCAACCCCAGCCCTGCACCCAGACCAGCCCCATCCCCACCCTGGACCCAGCCCCAGCCCCAGCCCTAGCCCAGCCCTGCCCTCAGCCCAGGCCCAGCCCAGCCCCCAGCCCAGCCCCACCCACGGCCCCAGCCCCAGCCCCAGCCCAGCCCTAGCCCAGCCCCAGCCCAGCCTCTTCCCTGGACCCAGCCCCAGCCCAGCCCCAGCCCCACCCCTGCCCCAGCCCAGCCCTGGCCCCTGCCCAGCCCCTCTCCCATCCCTGCCCCCAGCCCTGCCCCAGCCGCAGCCCCAGCCCCAGCCCTGTCCCAGCACCAGCCCCAGCCCTGGACCCAGCCTCAGCCCTGCCCCAGCCCTGGACTAAGCCCCGCCCACAGCCCCCGCCCCAGCCCAGCCCTAGCCCAGCCCTGCCCCAGCCCCAGCCACAGCCCAGCCCCAGCCCCAGCCCCACTCCCGGCCCCAGCCCAGCCCCAGCCCAGCCCCAATCCCATCCCTACCCCCAGCCCTGCCCCAGCCCCAGCCCCAGCCCCAACCCAGCCCCAGGTTGTCCCACCGCCAGTCCTACTCCTGCACCGGCCCCAGCCCCAGCCCTACCCCCAGCTCAGCCCCAGCCCAAGGCCCAGCCTCCAGCCTAGCCCTCCTTCAGCGCCGGCCCCAACCCAGCCCCAGCCCCGGCCCCAACCTCAGTCCCAGCCCTGCTCACAGCCCCGGCCCCAGCTCCAGCTCCAGCCGTACCGCAGCCCTGGACCCAGCCCCAGCCCCATCCACGGCCCCAGCCCTGCCCCAGCCCGAGACCTAGCCCAGCCCTGCTCTCAGCCCAGGCCCAGCCCAGCCCCCAGCCTAGCCCCACCCTCGGCCCCAGCCCAGCCCCAGCCCCAGCCCTGCCCCAGCCCAGCCCTAGCACCAGCCCCAGCCCAGCCCTTGCCCTGGACCCAGCCCCAGCCCCAGCCCAACCCCCAGCCCCACCCTGGACCCAGCACCAGCCCCAGCCCAGCCCCTGCCCAGGCCCAGCCCAGCCCCCAGCCCAGCCCCACCCACGGCCCCAGCCCCGACCCAGCCCAGCCACAGCCCAGCCCCGGCCCCAGCCCCGGCTCCAGCCCTACCCCAGCCCTGCCCCAGCCCAGCCCCAGCCACAGTCCAGCCCCAGCCCTGGACCCAGCCCCAGTTGCAGCCCCGGACCCAGCCCAGACCCTAGCCCAGCCTCAGACCAGGCTCCGGTCCCCGCCCCAGCCCAGCCCTGCTCCCAGCCCCGGCCCCAGCCCCGGCTCCAGCCCTACCCCAGCCCTGCCCCAGCCCAAGGCCCAGCCTCCAGCCTAGTCCTGCTTCAGCGCCGGCCCCAACCCAGCCCCAGCCCCGGCCCCAACCTCAGTCCCAGCCCTACCCCAGCCCTGCCCCAGCCCAAGGCCCAGCCTCCAGCCTAGTTCTGCCCCATCCCCGGCCCCAGCCCAGCCCCAGCCCCAGCCCTGGACCCAGACTCAGCCCTGCCCCAGCCCTGGACTAAGCCCCACCCACAGCCCCAGTCCCAGCCCAGCCCTAGCCCAGCCCTGCCCCAGCCCCAGCCACAGCCCAGCCCCAGCACCAGCCCCACCCCCGGCCCCAGCCCAGCCCCTGCCCAGCCCCACTCCCATCCCTACCCCCAGCCCTGCCCCAGCCCCGGCCCCAGCCCAAGGCCCAGCCTCCTGCCTAGTCCTGCTTCAGCGCTGGCCCCAACCCAGCCCCAGCCCCAGCCCCAACCTCAGTCCCAGCCCTGCTCACAGCCCCGGCCCCAGCTCCAGCTCCAGCCCTACCCCATCCCAGGCTCAGCCCCGGCCCCAGCCCAGCCCCTGCCCTGGACCCAGCCCCAGCCCCAGCCCCAGCCCAGCCCCTACCCTGGACCCAGCCCCAGCCCCAGCCCCAGCCACAGCCCAGCCCCAGCCCCGGCTCCAGCCCTACCCCAGCCCTGCCCCCGCCCAAGACCTAGACCAGCCCTGCCCTCAACCCAGCCCCAGCCCCAGCCCAGCCCTGCCCTCAGCCACAGCCCAGCCCCAGCCCCGCCCCGGCCCAGCCCAGCCACAGCCCAGCCCCTGTCCTGGACCCAGCACCAGTTGCAGCCCCGGCCCCAGCCCAGACCCTAGCCCAGCCTCAGCCTCGGCTCCAGTCCCCGCCCCAGCCCAGCCCTGCTCCCAGCCTCGGCCCCAGCACCAGCCCCAGCCCCATCCCCACCCTCGGCCCCAGCCCAGCCCCAGCCAAAGCCCAGCCACAGCCACAGCCCTGCCCCAGCCCCAGCCCTAGCCCAGCCCTGCCCTCAGCCCAGCCCCAGCCCAGCTCTGCCCTCAGCCCAGGCCCAGCCCTAGCCCAGCCCTGCCCTCAGCCCCAGCCCCAGCCACAGCCCTGCCCCAGTCCCTGCCCTAGCCCAGTCCTGGTCCCAGCCCAGCCTCTGCCCTAACCCAGCCCCAGCCCCAGCCCTGCCCTTGACTTGATTCCAGTCCCGACCCCAGCCCATCCCCCAGCCGAGCCCCGGTCCCAGCGCTCAGGCCTGCCCCCAGCCCTGCCCCAGCCCAAGGCCCAGCCTCCAGCCTAGTTCTGCCCCATTCCCGGCCCCAGCCCAGCCCCAGCCCCAGCCCCAGCCCTGTCCCCAGCCCCTTCCCTGCCCCAGCCCTACCCCAGCCCTGTCCCGGTCCCAGCCCAGGCCCAGCCCGGCCCCAGCCCCAGCCCCACCCTCGGCCCCAGCCCAGCCCCAGCCGCAGCCCCATCCACGGCCCCAGCCCTGCCCCAGCCCGAGACCTAGCCCAGCCCTGCTCTCAGCCCAGGCCCAGCCCAGCCCCCAGCCTAGCCCCACCCTCGGCCCCAGCCCAGCCCCAGCCCCAGCCCTGCCCCAGCCCAGCCCTAGCACCAGCCCCAGCCCAGCCCTTGCCCTGGACCCAGCCCCAGCCCCAGCCCAACCCCAGCCCCACCCTGGACCCAGCACCAGCCCCAGCCCAGCCCCTGCCCAGGCCCAGCCCAGCCCCCAGCCCAGCCCCACCCACGGCCCCAGCCCCGACCCAGCCCAGCCACAGCCCAGCCCCGGCCCCAGCCCCGGCTCCAGCCCTACCCCAGCCCTGCCCCAGCCCAGCCCCAGCCACAGTCCAGCCCCAGCCCTGGACCCAGCCCCAGTTGCAGCCCCGGACCCAGCCCAGACCCTAGCCCAGCCTCAGACCAGGCTCCGGTCCCCGCCCCAGCCCAGCCCTGCTCCCAGCCCCGGCCCCAGCCCCGGCTCCAGCCCTACCCCAGCCCTGCCCCAGCCCAAGGCCCAGCCTCCAGCCTAGTCCTGCTTCAGCGCCGGCCCCAACCCAGCCCCAGCCCCGGCCCCAACCTCAGTCCCAGCCCTACCCCAGCCCTGCCCCAGCCCAAGGCCCAGCCTCCAGCCTAGTTCTGCCCCATCCCCGGCCCCAGCCCAGCCCCAGCCCCAGCCCTGGACCCAGACTCAGCCCTGCCCCAGCCCTGGACTAAGCCCCACCCACAGCCCCAGTCCCAGCCCAGCCCTAGCCCAGCCCTGCCCCAGCCCCAGCCACAGCCCAGCCCCAGCACCAGCCCCACCCCCGGCCCCAGCCCAGCCCCTGCCCAGCCCCACTCCCATCCCTACCCCCAGCCCTGCCCCAGCCCCGGCCCCAGCCCAAGGCCCAGCCTCCTGCCTAGTCCTGCTTCAGCGCTGGCCCCAACCCAGCCCCAGCCCCAGCCCCAACCTCAGTCCCAGCCCTGCTCACAGCCCCGGCCCCAGCTCCAGCTCCAGCCCTACCCCATCCCAGGCTCAGCCCCGGCCCCAGCCCAGCCCCTGCCCTGGACCCAGCCCCAGCCCCAGCCCCAGCCCAGCCCCTACCCTGGACCCAGCCCCAGCCCCAGCCCCAGCCACAGCCCAGCCCCAGCCCCGGCTCCAGCCCTACCCCAGCCCTGCCCCCAGCCCAAGACCTAGACCAGCCCTGCCCTCAACCCAGCCCCAGCCCCAGCCCAGCCCTGCCCTCAGCCACAGCCCAGCCCCAGCCCCGCCCCGGCCCAGCCCAGCCACAGCCCAGCCCCTGTCCTGGACCCAGCACCAGTTGCAGCCCCGGCCCCAGCCCAGACCCTAGCCCAGCCTCAGCCTCGGCTCCAGTCCCCGCCCCAGCCCAGCCCTGCTCCCAGCCTCGGCCCCAGCACCAGCCCCAGCCCCATCCCCACCCTCGGCCCCAGCCCAGCCCCAGCCAAAGCCCAGCCACAGCCACAGCCCTGCCCCAGCCCCAGCCCTAGCCCAGCCCTGCCCTCAGCCCAGCCCCAGCCCAGCTCTGCCCTCAGCCCAGGCCCAGCCCTAGCCCAGCCCTGCCCTCAGCCCCAGCCCCAGCCACAGCCCTGCCCCAGTCCCTGCCCTAGCCCAGTCCTGGTCCCAGCCCAGCCTCTGCCCTAACCCAGCCCCAGCCCCAGCCCTGCCCTTGACTTGATTCCAGTCCCGACCCCAGCCCATCCCCCAGCCGAGCCCCGGTCCCAGCGCTCAGGCCTGCCCCCAGCCCTGCCCCAGCCCAAGGCCCAGCCTCCAGCCTAGTTCTGCCCCATTCCCGGCCCCAGCCCAGCCCCAGCCCCAGCCCCAGCCCTGTCCCCAGCCCCTTCCCTGCCCCAGCCCTACCCCAGCCCTGTCCCGGTCCCAGCCCAGGCCCAGCCCGGCCCCAGCCCCAGCCCCACCCTCGGCCCCAGCCCAGCCCCAGCCCCAGCCCAGCTCCAGCCACAGTGCTGCCCCAGCCCCAGCCCCAGCTCCACCCTCAGCCCCAGCCCAGCCCCAGCCCCAGCCCTGGACCCAGCCTCAGCCCTGCCCCAGCCCTGGACTAAGCCCCACCCGCAGCCCCAGCCCCAGCCCAGCCCTAGCCCAGCCCTGCCCCAGCCCCAGGCACAGCCCAGCCCCAGCCCCACCAGCAGCCCCAGCCACAGCCCAGCCCCAGACCAGCCTCAGCCCCGGCTCCAGTCCCCACCCCAGCCCAGCCCAGAACCCAGCCCAGCACCAGCCCTGGCCACAGCCCAGGCCCCAACCCAAGGCCCAGCCTCCAGCCTAGTTCTGCCCCATCCCCGTCCCCAGCCCAGCACCAGCCCCAGCCCCAGCCCAGCCCCAGCCCCAGCCTTGGACCCAGCCTCAGCCCTGCCCCAGCCCTGGACTAAGCCCCACCCGCAGCCCCAGCCCCAGCCCAGCCCCAGACCAGCCTCAGCCCCGGCTCCAGTCCCCGCCCCAGCCCAGCCCAGAACCCAGCCCAGCACCAGCCCTGGCCCCAGCCCTGGCCCCAGCCCCAGTCCCAGCCCCAGCCCCATCCCCAGCCCCAGCCCCAGCCCCAGACCAGCCCCAGCCCAGCACCTGCCCCAGCCCTACCGCAGCCCAGCCCCGGTCCCAGCCCAGAACCCAGCCCAGCACCAGCCCAGTCCCAGCCCTGCCCCAGCCCTGTCCCCGGCCCCAGCCCTGCCCCAGCCCCAGACCTAGCCCAGCCCTGCTCTCAGCCCAGGCCCAGCCCAGCCCCCAGCCCAGCCCCACCCACGGCCCCAGCCCCGGCCCCAGCCCAGCCCTAGCCCAGCCCTGCCCCAGCCCCAGCCCTGCACCGAACCCAGCCCCAGCCCCGGCCCCTGCCCCAGTCCCCGCCCCAGCCCAACCCTGCTCCCAGCCCCAGCCCCAGCCCCGGCTCCAGCCCTACCCCAGCCCTGCCCCAGCCCAGCCCCAGCCACAGCCCAGCCCCAGCTCCGGACCCAGCCCAGCCCCAGCCCCGGACCCAGCCCCTGTTGCAGCACCGGCCCCGGCCCAGACCATAGCCCAGCCTCAGCCCCGGCTCCAGTCCCCGCCCCAGCCCAGCCCAGAACACAGCCCAGCGCTGCCCTCAGCCACAGACCAGCCCTAGCCCCGCCCCGGCCCAGCCCAGCCACAGCCCAGCCCCTGCACTGGACCCAACCCCAGTCGCAGCCCCGGCCCCAGCCCAGACCCTAGCCCAGACTCAGCCCTGGCTCCAGTCCCCGCCACAGCCCAGCCCTGCTCCCAGCCCCAGCCTCAGCACCAGCCCCAGCCCCAGCCCCACCCTCCGCCCCAGCCCAGCCCCAGCCCCAGCCCAGCTCCAGCCACAGCCCTGCCCCAGCCCCAGCCCTAGCCCAGCCCTGCCCTCAGCCCAGGCCCAGCCCTAGCCCAGCCCTGCCCTCAGCCCCAGCCCCAGCCCCAGCCCCAGCCCTGCCCCAGTCCCTGCCCCAGCCCAGTCCTGGTCCCAGCCCAGCCTCTGCCCTGCCCCAGCCCCAGCCCCAGCCCCAGCCCTGCCCTTGACTTGGTTCCAGCCCCGACCCCAGCCCTGCCCCCAGCCGAGCCCCGGCCCCAGCACTCAGGCCTGCCCCCAACCTGGCCCCAGCCCAAGGCCCAGCCTCCAGCCTAGTTCTGCCCCATCCCCGTGTCCAGCCCAGCCCCAGCCCCAGCCCCACCCTCAGCCCCAGCCCAGCCCCAGCCCCAGCCCCGGACCCAGCCTCAGCCCTGCCCCAGCCCTGGACTAAGCCCCACCTGCAGCCCCAGCCCCAGACCAGCCCTAGCCCAGCCCTGCCCCAGCCCCAGCCCCAGCCCAAGGCCCAGCCTCCAGACTAGTCCTGCTTCAGCGCTGGCCCCAACCCAGCCCCAGCCCCGGCCCCAACCTCAGTCCCAGCCCTGCTCACAGCCCCGGCCCCAGCTCCAGCTCCAGCCCTACCCCAGCCCTGCCCCAGCCTCGGGCCCAGCCCTGTCCCAGGCCCAGCCCAGAACCCAGCCCAGCCTCAGCCCCGGCCCCAGCCCAGCCCCTGCCCTGGACCCAGCCCCAGCCCAGCCTGAGCCCCGGCTCCAGTCCCCGCCCCAGCCCAGCCCAGAACGCAGCCCAGCACCAGCCCTGGCCCCAGCCCTGGCCCCAGCCCCAGTCCCAGCCCCAGCCCCAGCCCCAGTCCCAGTCCCAGCCCCAGCCCCAGTCCCAGTCCTGCCCCAGCCCTGTCCCCGGCCCCAGCCCAGCCCTAGCCCAGCCCTGTTCCAGCCCCCGCCCTGCCCCAGCCCCAGCCCTGCACCGAACCCAGCCCCACCCCTACTCCAGCCCTGCCCAAGCCTCGGGCCCAGCCCTTCCCCAGGCCCAGCTGAGACCCCAGCCTAGCCCCACCCTCGGCCCCAGCCCAGCCCCAGCCCCAGCCCTGCCCCAGCCCAGCCCTAGCACCAGCCCCAGCCCAGCCCCTGCCCTGGACCCAGCCCCAGCCCCACCCACCGCCCAACCCCAGCCCTGCCCCCAGCCCAGCCCCATCCCCACCCTGGACCCAGCCCCAGCCCCAGCCCTAGCCCAGCCCTGCCCTCAGCCCAGGCCCAGCCCAGCCCCCAGCCCAGCCCCACCCACGGCCCCAGCCCCAGCCCCAGCCCAGCCCCAGCCCAGCCCTGCCCCAGCCCCAGCCCAGCCCCAGCCCAGACCCTGCCCTGGACCCAGCCCCAGCCCAGCCCCAGCCCCACCCCTGCCCCAGCCCAGCCCCGGCCCCTGCCCAGCCCCTCTCCCATCCTTGACCCCAGCCCTGCCCCAGGCCCAGCCCCAGCCCCAGCCCCTGCCCTGCCCCAGCCCAGCCCTAGCACCAGCCCCAGCCCAGCCCCTGCCCTGGACCCAGCCCCAGCCCCAGCCCCAGCCCAGCCAAAGCCCAGCACCTGCCCCAGCCCTACCGCAGCCCAGTCCCGGTCCCAGCCCAGTCCCAGCCCTGCCCCAGCCCTGTCCCCGACCCCAGCCCAGCCCTAGCCCAGCCCTGTTCCAGCCCCCGCCCTGCCCCAGCCCCAGCCCTGCACCGAACCCAGCCCCAGCCCTACTCCAGCCCTGCCCAAGCCTCGGGCCCAGCCCTTCCCCAGGCCCGGCCGAGACCCCAGCCTAGCCCCACCCTCGGCACCAGCCCAGCCCCAGCCCCAGCCCTGCCCCAGCCCAGCCCTAGCACCAGCCCCAGCCCAGCCCCTGCCCTGGACCCAGCCCCAGCCCCAGCCCCAGCCCAGCCCGAGCCCCACCCTGGACCCAGCACCAGCCCCAGCCCAGCCCCTGCCCTGGACCCAGCCACAGCCCCAGCCCAGACCCAGACCCAGCCCTGCCCCAGGCCAGCCCCACCCACCGCCCAACCCCAGCCCAGCCCCAGCCACAGCCCAGCCACAGCCCTAGACCCAGCCCCAGTTGCCGCCCCGGCCCCAGCCCAGACCCTAGCCCACCCTCAGCCTTGGCTCCAGTCCCCGCCCCAGCCCAGCCCTGCTCCCACCCTCGGCCCCAACCCAGCCCCAGCCCCAGTCCAGCTCCAGCCACAGCCCAGCCCCAGCCCCAGTCCTGCCCTTGACTTGGTTCCAGCCCCGACCCCAGCCCTGCCCCCAGCCGAGCCCCGGCCCCAGCGCTCAGGCCTGCCCCCAACCTGGCCCCAGCCCAAGGCCCAGCCTCCAGCCTAGTTCTGCCCCATCCCCGTCCCCAGCCCAGCCCCAGCCCCAGCCCCACACTCAGCCCCAGCCCAACCCAAGCCCCAGCCCTGGACCCAGCCTCAGCCCTGCCCCAGCCCTGGACTAAGCCCCACCCGCAGACCCAGCCCCAGCCCAGCCCTAGCCCAGCCCTGCCCCAGCCACAGCCACAGCCCAGCCCCAGACCCAGCCCCAGCCCCACCCCCGGCCCCAGCCCAGCCCCTGCCCAGCCCCACTCCCATCCCTACCCCCAGCCCTGCCCCAGCCCCAGCCCCAGCCCCAACCCCGGCCCCAGCTTGTCCCACCCCCAGTCCTACCCCAGCCCAGCCCCAGCCCAAGGCCCAGCCTCTAGCTTAGTCCTGCTTCAGCGCTGGTCCCAACCCAGCCCCAGCCCCGGCCCCAGCTCCAGCTCCAGCCCTACCCCAGCCCTGCCCCAGCCTCGGGCCCAGCCCTGTCCCAGGCCCAGCCCAGAACCCAGCCCAGCCTCAGCCCCGGCCCCAGCCCAGCCCCTGCTCTGGACCCAGCCCCAGCCCCAGCCCCAGCCCCAGCCCAGCCCCTGCCCTGGACCCAGCCCCAGTCCAGCCCCAGTCCCAGCCCAGCCTCAGCCCCGGCTCCAGTCCTCGCCCCAGCCCAGCCCAGAACCCAGCCCAGCACCAGCCCTGGCCCCAGCCCTGGCCCCAGCCCCAGTCCCAGCCCCAGCCCCAGCCACAGCCCAGCCCCAGCCCCACCCTGGTCCCAGCACCAGCCCCAGCCCAGCCCCAGCCCTAGCCCATCCCTGTCCTCAGCCCAGGCCCAGCCCAGCCCCCAGCCCAGCCCCACCCACGGCCCCAGCCCCAGCCCCAGCCCCAGCCCAGCCCAGCCCCAGCCCCACCCCTACCCCAGCCCAGCCCCGGCCCCTGCCCAGCCCCTCTCCCATCCCTGCACCCAGCCCTGTCCCAGCCCCAGCCCCAGCCCCTGCCCCAGCCCTGCCCCAGCCCCAGACCTAGCCCAGCCCTGCCCCAGCCCCCGCCCTGCCCCAGCCCCAGCCCTGCACCGAACCCAGCCCCAGCCCCGGCCCCTGCCCCAGTCCCCGCCCCAGCCCAGCCCTGCTCCCAGCCCCGGCCCCAGCCCCGGCTCCAGCCCTACCCCAGCCCTGCCCCAGCCCAGCCCCAGCCACAGCCCAGACCCAGCCCCGGACCCAGCCCAGCCCCAGCCCCGGACACAGCCCCAGTTGCAGCACCGGCCCCGGCCCAGACCCTAGCCCAGCCTCAGCCCCGGCTCCAGTCCCCGCCCCAGCCCAGCCCTGCTCCCAACCCCAGCTCCAGGCCCGGCTCCAGCCCTACTCCAGCCCTGCCCCAGCCCAAGGCCCAGCCTCCAGCCTAGTCCTGCTTCAGCGCCTACCCCAACCCAGCCCCAGCCCCAGCCCCAACCTCAGTCCCAGCCCTGCCCCAGCCTCTGGCCCAGCCCTGTCCCAGGCCCAGCCCAGAACCCAGCCCAGCCTCAGCCCCGGCCCCCAGCCCTGCCCCCACCCAAGACCTAGACCAGCCCTGCCCTCAACCCAGCCCCAGCCCCAGCCCAGCCCTGCCCTCAGCCACAGCCCAGCCATAGCCCCACCCCGGCCCAGCCCAGCCACAGCCCAGCCCCTGCCCTGGACCCAGCCCCAGTCGCAGCACCGGCCCCAGCCCAGACCGTAGTCCAGCCTCAGCCTTGGCTCCAGTCCCCGCCCCAGCCCAGCCCTGCTCCTAGCCCCGGCCTCTGCCCCGGCTCCAGTCCCCGCCCCAGCCCAGCAAAGAACCCAGCACAGCACCAGCCCCGGCCCCAGCCCAGACCCTAGCCCAGCCTCAGCCCTAACTCCAGTCCCCGCCCCAGCCCAGCCCTGCTCCCAGCCCCGGCCCCAGCACCAGCCCCGGCTCCAGTCCCCCGCCCCAGCCCAGCCCAGAACCCAGCCCAGCACCAGCCCTACCCCAGCCCTGCCCCAGCCTCGGGCCCAACCCTGCCCCAGCCCCAGACCTAGTCCAGCCCTGCTCTCAGCCCAGGCCCAGACCAGCCCCCAGCCCAGCCCCACCCACAGCCCCAGCCCCGGCCCCAGCCCAGCCATAGCCCAGCCCTGCTCCCAGCCCCGGCCGCAGCACCAGCCCCGGCTTCAGTCCCCGCCCGAGCCCAGCCCAGAACCCAGCCCAGCACCAGCCCTACCCCAGCCCTGCCCCAGCCTCGGGCCCAACCCTGCCCCAGCCCCAGACCTAGTCCAGCCCTGCTCTCAGCCCAGGCCCAGACCAGCCCCCAGCCCAGCCCCACCCACAGCCCCAGCCCCGGCCCCAGCCCAGCCATAGCCCAGACCTGCCCCAGCCCAGCCCCAGCAACAGCCCAGCCCCAGCCACAGCCCAGCCCCAGCCCTGGACCCAGCCCCAGTTGCAGCCCCAGCCACAGCCCAGACCCTAGCCCAGCCTCAGCCCCGGCTCCAGCCCTACCCCAGCCCTGCCCCCGCCCAAGACCTAGACCAGCCCTGCCCTCAACCCAGACCCAGACCCAGCCCAGCCCTGCCCTCACCCACAGCCCAGCCCCAGCCCCGCCCCTGCCCAGCCCAGCCACAGCACAGCCCCTGCCCTGGACCCAGCCCCAGTCGCAGCCCCGGCCCTAGCCCAGACCCTAGCCCAGCCTCAGCCCTGGCTCCAGTCCCCGCCCCAGCCCAGCCCTGTTCCCAGCCCCGGCCCCAGCACCAGCCCCAGCCCCAGCCCCACCCTCGGCCCCAGCCCAGCCCCCAGCCCCAGCCCCAGCCCCAGCCACAGCCCTGCCCCAGCCACAGCCCAGCCCTGCCCTCAGCCCAGGCCCAGACCCAGCCCAGCCCCAGCCCCACCCTGGACCCAGCACCAGCCCCAGCCCCAGCCCAGACCCAGACCCAGCCCTGCCCCAGCCCAGCCCCATCCCCACCCTGGACTCGAGCCCCTGCCCCAGCCCTAGCCCAGCCCTGCCCCCACCCAGGCCCAGCCCAGCCCCCAGCCCAGCCCCACCCACGGCCCCAGCCCCAGCCCCAGCCCAGCCCTAGCCCAGCCCTGCCCCAGCCCCAGCCCTTCACCGAACCCAGCCCCAGCCCCAGCCCAGCCCCAGCCCAGCACCTGCCCTGGACCCAGCCCCAGCCCAGCCCCAGCCCCACCCCTGCCCCAGCCCAGCCCCGGCCCCAGCCCTGTCCCAGCTCCAGCCCCAGCCCCAGCCCCAGCCCTGCCCCAGCCCCAGCGCCAGCCCCAGCCGTGTCCCAGCTCCAGCCCCAGCCCCAGCCCCAGCCCTGCCCCAGCCCCAGACCTAGCCCAGCCCTGCTCTCAGCCCACTCCCAGCCCAGCCCCCAGCCCAGCCCCACCCATGGCCCCAGCCCCGGCCCAGCCCCGGCTCCAGCCCTACCCCAGCCCTGCCCCCAGCCCAGCCCCAGCCCAAGGCCCAGCCTCCAGCCTAGTCCTGCTTCAGCGCCGGCCCCAACGCAGCCCCAGCCCCGGCCTCAACCTCAGTCCCAGCCCTGCTCACAGCCCCAGCCACAGCCCAGCCCCAGCCCAGCCCTAGCCCAGCCCTGCCCCAGCCCCAGCCACAGCCCAGCCCCAGCCCCAGCCACACCCCCGGCCCCAGATCAGCCCCTGCCCAGCCCCACTCCCATCCCTACCCCCAGCCCTGCCCCAGCCCAGCCCTAGCACCAGCCCCAGCCCAGCCCCTGCCCTGGACCCAGCCCCAGCCCCAGCCCAGCTCCAGCTCCACCCTGGACCCAGCCCCAGCCCCAGCCCAGCCCCTGCCCTGGTCCCAGCCCTGCCCCATCCCAGCCCGATCCCCACCCTGGACCCAGCCCCAGCCCCAGCCCCAGCCCAGCCCTGCCCTCAGCCCAGGCCCAGCCCAGCCCCCAGCCCAGCCCCACCCACGGCCCCAGCCCCAGCCCCAGCCCAGCCCTAGCCCAGCCCCAGCCCAGCCCCTGCCCTGGACCCAGCCCCAGCCCAGCCCCAGCCCCACCCCTGCCCCAGCCCAGCCCCGGCCCCTGCCCAGCCCCTCTCCCATCCCTGCCCCCAGCCCTGCCCCAGCCCCAGCCCCAGCCCCAGCCCTGTCCCAGCCCCAGCACCAGCCCCGGCCGCAGCCCTGCCCCAGCCCCAGACCTAGCCCAGCCCTGCTCTTAGCCCAGGCCCAGCCCAGCCCCCAGCCCAGCCCCACCCACGGCCACAACCCCGGCCCCAGCCCAGCCATAGCCCCAGCCCCGGCTCCAGCCCTACCCCAGCCCTGCTCCAGTCCAGCCCCAGCCACAGCCCAGCCCCAGCCCTGGACCCAGCCCCCAGTTGCAGCCCCGGCCGCAGCCCAGACCCTAGCCCAGCCTCAGACCTGGCTCCAGTCCCCGCCCCAGCACAGCCCTGCTCCCAGCCCCGGCCCCAGCCCCGGCTCCAGCCCTACCCGAGCCCTGCCCCAGCCCAAGGTCCAGCCTCCAGCCTAGTCCTGCTTCAGCGCCGGCCCCAGCCCAGCCCCAGCCCCAGCCCAGCTCCAGCCACAGCCGTGCCCCAGCCCCAGCCCTAGCCAGTCCCACACTCGGCCCCAGCCCAGCCCCAGCCACAGCCCAGCTCCAGCCACAGCCCTGCCCCAGCCCCAGCCCCAGGCCAGCCCTGCCCTCAGCCCAGGCCCAGCCCTAGCCCAGCCCTGCCCTCAGCCCCAGCCCCAGCCCCAGCCCTGCCCCAGTCCCTGCCCCAGCCCAGTCCTGGTCCCAGCCCAGCCTCTGCCCTAACCCAGCCCCAGCCCCAGCCCTGCCCTTGACTTGGTTCCAGCCCCGACCCCAGCCCTGCCCCCAGCCGAGCCCCGGCCCCAGCGCTCAGGCCTGCCCCCAACCTGGCCCCAGCCCAAGGCCCAGCCTCCAGCCTAGTTCTGCCCCATCCCCGTCCCCAGCCCAGCCCCAGCCCCACCCTCAGCCTCAGCCCAGCCTCAGCCCCAGCCCTGGACCCAGCCTCAGCCCTGCCCCAGCCCTGGACTAAGCCCCACCCGCAGCCCCAGCCCCAGCCACAGCCCAGCCCCAGCCCCAGCCCCACCCCCGGCCCCAGCCCAGCCCCTGCCCAGCCCCACTCCCATCCCTACCCCCAGCCCTGCTCCAGCTCCAGCCCCAGCCCCAACCCTGGCCCCAGCTTGTCCCACCCCCAGTCCTACCCCAGCCCCGGCCCCAGCCCCAGCCCT
Source organism: Melanerpes formicivorus (assembly GCF_026170545.1). NCBI lineage: Eukaryota > Metazoa > Chordata > Aves > Piciformes > Picidae > Melanerpes > Melanerpes formicivorus. The sequence continues at coordinate 36,572 of NW_027143134.1, forward strand.
GCCCCCAGCCCAGCCCCAACCCAAGGCCCAGCCTCCAGCCTAGTCCTGCTTCAGCGCCGGCCCCAACCCAGCCCCAGCCCCGGCCCCAACCTCAGTCCCAGCCCTGCTCACTGCCCCGGCCCCAGCTCCAGCTCCAGCCCTACCCCAGCCCTGCCCCAGCCCTGCCCCAGCCTCGGGCCCAGCCCTGTCCCAGGCCCTGCCCAGAACCCAGCCCAGCCTCAGCCCCGGCCCCAACCCAGCCCCTGCCCTGGACCCAGCCCCAGCCCAGCCCCAGCCCCAGCCCAGCCTCAGCCCCGGCTCCAGTCCCCAACCCAGCCCAGCCCAGAACCCAGCCCAGCACCAGCCCTGGCCCCAGCCCTGGCCCCAGCCCAAGGCCCAGCCTCCAGCCTAGTTCTGCCCCATCCCCGTCCCCAGACCAGCCCCAGCCCCAGCCCCAGCCCAGCCCCAGCCCCAGCCCTGGACTAAGGCCCACCCGCAGCCCCAGCTCCAGACCAGCCCCAGACCAGCCTCAGCCCCGGCTCCAGTCCCCGCCCCAGCCCAGCCCAGAACCAAGCCCAGCACCAGCCCTGGTCCCAGCCCTGGCCCCAGCCCCAGCCCCACCCTCGGCCCCAGCCCAGCCCCAGCCCCAGCCCAGCCACAGCCACAGCCCTGCCCCAGCCCCAGCCCTAGCCCAGCCCTGACCTCAGCCCAGCCCCAGCCCCAGCCCAGCCCTGCCCTCAGCCCAGGCCCAGCCCTAGCCCAGCCCTGCCCTCTGCCCCAGCCCCAGCCCTGCCCCAGCCCAAGGTCCGGCCCCAGCCCTGCCCCAGACCTGACTAAGACTTGGTTCCAGCCCCAGCCCCAGCCCTTCCCCCAGCCCAGCCCCAGCCCACGCCCAGCCTCCAGCCTAGTCCTGCCCCAGCCCCAGCACCAGCCCAAAACCCAGCCCAGCACCAGCCCTGGCCCCAGCCCTGGCCCCAGCCCAAGGCCCAGCCTCTAGCCTAATTCTGCCCCATCCCCGTCCCCAGCCCAGCCCCAGCCCCAGCCCCAGCCCCAGCCCTGGACCCAGCCTCAGCCCTGTCCCAGCCCTGGACTAAGCCCCACCCGCAGCCCTAGCCCCAGACCAGCCCCAGACCAGCCTCAGCCCCGGCTCCAGTCCCCGCCCCAGCCCAGCCCAGAACCAAGCCCAGCACCAGCCCTGGTCCCAGCTCTGGCCCCAGCCCCAGACCAGCCCCAGCCCCAGACCAGCCCCAGCCCAGCACCTGCCCCAGCCCTACCGCAGCCCAGTCCCGGTCCCAGCCCTGCCCCAGCCCCAGACCTAGCCCAGCCCTGCTCTCAGCCCAGGCCCAGCCCAGCCCCCAGCCCAGCCCCACCCACGGCACCAGCCCCGGCCCCAGCCCAGCCCTAGCCCAGCCCTGTTCCAGCCCCCGCCCTGCCCCAGCCCCAGCCCTGCACCGAACCCAGCCCCAGTCCTACTCCAGCCCTGCCCAAGCCTCGGGCCCAGCCCTTCCCCAGGCCCAGCCGAGACCCCAGCCCAGCCCCACCCTCTGACCCAGCCCAGCCCCAGCCCCAGCCCTGCCCCAGCCCAGCCCTAGCACCAGCCCCAGCCCAGCCCCTGCCCTGGACCCAGCCCCAGCCCCAGCCCAGACCCAGCCCCAGCCCTGCCCCAGCCCAGCCCCAGCCACTGCCCAACCCCAGCCCTGCCCCCAGCCCAGCCCCATCCCCACCCTGGACCCAGCCCCAGCCCCAGCCCTAGCCCAGCCCTGCCCTCAGCCCAGGCCCAGCCCAGCCCCCAGCCCAGCCCCACCCACGGCCCCAGCCCCAGCCCCAGCCCAGCCCTAGCCCAGCCCTGCCCCAGCCCCAGCCCTGCACCGAACCCAGCCCCAGCCCCAGCCCAGCCCCAGCCCAGCCCCTGCCCTGGACCCAGCCCCAGCCCAGCCCCTGCCCCAGCCCAGCCCCGGCCCCTGCCCAGCCCCTCTCCCATCCCTGCCCCCAGCCCTGCCCCAGCCCAAGGCCCAGCCTCCAGCCTAGTCCTGCTTCAGCGCCGGCCCCAACCCAGCCCAGCCCCGGCCCCAACCTCAGTCCCAGCCCTGCCCCAGCCTCGGGCCCAGCCCTGTCCCAGGCCCAGCCCAGAACCCAGCCCAGCCTCATCCCCGACCCCAGCCCTGACCCCAGCCGAGCCCCGGCCCCAGCGCTCAGGCCTGCCCCCAACCTGGCCCCAGCCCAAGGCCCAGCCTCCAGCCTAGTTCTGCCCCATCCCCGTCCCCAGCCCAGCCCCAGCCCCACCCTCAGCCTCAGCCCAGCCTCAGCCCCAGCCCTGGACCCAGCCTAAGCCCTGCCCCAGCCCTGGACTAAGCCCCACCCGCAGCCCCAGCCCCAGCCACAGCCCAGCCCCAGCCCCAGCCCCACCCCCGGCCCCAGCCCAGCCCCTGCCCAGCCCCACTCCCATCCCTACCCCCAGCCCTGCTCCAGCTCCAGCCCCAGCCCCAACCCTGGCCCCAGCTTGTCCCACCCCCAGTCCTACCCCAGCCCCGGCCCCAGCCCCAGCCCTGCCCCCAGCCCAGCCCCAACCCAAGGCCCAGCCTCCAGCCTAGTCCTGCTTCAGCGCCGGCCCCAACCCAGCCCCAGCCCCGGCCCCAACCTCAGTCCCAGCCCTGCTCACTGCCCCGGCCCCAGCTCCAGCTCCAGCCCTACCCCAGCCCTGCCCCAGCCCTGCCCCAGCCTCGGGCCCAGCCCTGTCCCAGGCCCTGCCCAGAACCCAGCCCAGCCTCAGCCCCGGCCCCAACCCAGCCCCTGCCCTGGACCCAGCCCAGCCCAGCCCCAGCCCCAGCCCCAGCCCAGCCTCAGCCCCGGCTCCAGTCCCCAACCCAGCCCAGCCCAGAACCCAGCCCAGCACCAGCCCTGGCCCCAGCCCTGGCCCCAGCCCAAGGCCCAGCCTCCAGCCTAGTTCTGCCCCATCCCCGTCCCCAGACCAGCCCCAGCCCCAGCCCCAGCCCAGCCCCAGCCCCAGCCCTGGACTAAGGCCCACCCGCAGCCCCAGCTCCAGACCAGCCCCAGACCAGCCTCAGCCCCGGCTCCAGTCCCCACCCCAGCCCAGCCCAGAACCAAGCCCAGCACCAGCCCTGGTCCCAGCCCTGGCCCCAGCCCCAGCCCCACCCTCGGCCCCAGCCCAGCCCCAGCCCCAGCCCAGCCACAGCCACAGCCCTGCCCCAGCCCCAGCCCTAGCCCAGCCCTGCCCTCAGCCCAGCCCCAGCCCCAGCCCAGCCCTGCCCTCAGCCCAGGCCCAGCCCTAGCCCAGCCCTGCCCTCTGCCCCAGCCCCAGCCCTGCCCCAGCCCAAGGTCCGGCCCCAGCCCTGCCCCAGACCTGACTAAGACTTGGTTCCAGCCCCAGCCCCAGCCCTTCCCCCAGCCCAGCCCCAGCCCAAGGCCCAGCCTCCAGCCTAGTCCTGCCCCAGCCCCAGCACCAGCCCAAAACCCAGCCCAGCACCAGCCCTGGCCCCAGCCCTGGCCCCAGCCCAGGGCCCAGCCTCTAGCCTAATTCTGCCCCATCCCCGTCCCCAGCCCAGCCCCAGCCCCAGCCCCAGCCCTGGACCCAGCCTCAGCCCTGTCCCAGCCCTGGACTAAGCCCCACCCGCAGCCCCAGCCCCAGACCAGCCCCAGACCAGCCTCAGCCCCGGCTCCAGTCCCCGCCCCAGCCCAGCCCAGAACCAAGCCCAGCACCAGCCCTGGTCCCAGCTCTGGCCCCAGCCCCAGACCAGCCCCAGCCCCAGACCAGCCCCAGCCCTGCACCTGCCCCAGCCCTACCGCAGCCCAGTCCCGGTCCCAGCCCTGCCCCAGCCCCAGACCTAGCCCAGCCCTGCTCTCAGCCCAGGCCCAGCCCAGCCCCCAGCCCAGCCCCACCCACGGCACCAGCCCCGGCCCCAGCCCAGCCCTAGCCCAGCCCTGTTCCAGCCCCCGCCCTGCCCCAGCCCCAGCCCTGCACCGAACCCAGCCCCAGTCCTACTCCAGCCCTGCCCAAGCCTCGGGCCCAGCCCTTCCCCAGGCCCAGCCGAGACCCCAGCCCAGCCCCACCCTCTGACCCAGCCCAGCCCCAGCCCCAGCCCTGCCCCAGCCCAGCCCTAGCACCAGCCCCAGCCCAGCCCCTGCCCTGGACCCAGCCCCAGCCCCAGCCCAGACCCAGCCCCAGCCCTGCCCCAGCCCAGCCCCACCCACCGCCCAACCCCAGCCCTGCCCCCAGCCCAGCCCCATCCCCACCCTGGACCCAGCCCCACCCACCGCCCAACCCCAGCCCTGCCCCCAGCCCAGCCCCATCCCCACCCTGGACCCAGCCCCAGCCCCAGCCCTAGCCCAGCCCTGCCCTCAGCCCAGGCCCAGCCCAGCCCCCAGCCCAGCCCCACCCACGGCCCCAGCCCCAGCCCCAGCCCAGCCCTAGCCCAGCCCTGCCCCAGCCCCAGCCCTGCACCGAACCCAGCCCCAGCCCCAGCCCAGCCCCAGCCCAGCCCCTGCCCTGGACCCAGCCCCAGCCCAGCCCCTGCCCCAGCCCAGCCCCGGCCCCTGCCCAGCCCCTCTCCCATCCCTGCCCCCAGCCCTGCCCCAGCCCAAGGCCCAGCCTCCAGCCTAGTCCTGCTTCAGCGCCCGGGCCCCCAACCCAGCCCAGCCCCGGCCCCCAACCTCAGTCCCAGCCCTGCCCCAGCCTCGGGCCCAGCCCTGTCCCAGGCCCAGCCCAGAACCCAGCCCAGCCTCAGCCCCGGCCCCAGCCCTGCCCCCCGCCCAAGATTTAGACCAGCCCTGCCCTCAACCCAGCCCCAGCCCAGCCCTGCACTCAGCCCAGGCCCAGCCCTAGCCCAGCCCTGCCCTCAGCCCCAGCCCCAGCCCCAGCCCTGCCCCAGTCCCTGCCCCAGCCCAGTCCTGGTCCCAGCCCAGCCTCTGCCCTAACCCAGCCCCAGCCCCAGCCCTGCCCTTGACTTGGTTCCAGCCCCCGGCCCCAGCGCTCAGGCCTGCCCCCAACCTGGCCTCAGCCCCAAGGCCCAGCGTCCAGCCTAGTTCTGCCCCAACCCCCGTCCCCAGCCCAGCCCCCAGCCCAACCCTAGCCCAGCCCTGCCCCAGCCCCAGCCCCACCCTCAGCCCTCAGCCCAGCCCCAGCCCCAGCCCTGGACCCAGCCTCAGCCCTGCCCCAGCCCTGGACTAAGCCCCACCCGCAGCCCCAGCCCCAGACAGCCCTAGCCCAGCCCTTCCCCAGCCCCAGCCACAGGCCAGCCCCAGCCCCAGCCCCACCCCCGGCCCCAGCCCCAGCCCCTGCCCAGCCCCACTCCCATCCCTACCCCCAGCCCTGCCCCAGCCCCAGCCCCAACCCCAACCCAGCCCCAGGTTGTCCCAACCCCAGTCCTACCCCCAGCCCCGGCCCCAGCCCCAGCCCTGCCCCCAGCCCAGCCCCAGCTTAGCCCTAGCCCAGCCCTGCCCCAGCCCCAGCCACAGCCCAGCCCCAGCCCCAGCCCCAGCCCCGGCCCCCAGCCCAGCCCCTGCCCAGCCCCACTCCCATCCCTACCCCCCAGCCCTGCCCCAGCCCCAGCCACAGCCCAGCCCCAGCCCCAGCCCCAGCCCCCGGCCCCAGCCCAGCCCCTGCCCAGCCCCACTCCCATCCCTACCCCCCAGCCCTGCCCCAGCCCCAGCCCCAACCCCAACCCAGCCCCAGGTTGTCCCAACCCCAGTCCAACCCCAGCCCCGGCCCCAGCCCCAGCCCTGCCCCCAGCCAGCCCCCAGCCCCAGCCCCACTCCCATCCCTACCCCCAGCCCCAGCCCCAGCCCCACCCCCGGCCCCAGCCCAGCCCCTGCCCAGCCCCACTCCCATCCCCGGCCCCAGCCCCTGCCCCAGCCCCAGCCCCAACCCCAACCCAGCCCCAGGTTGTCCCAACCCCCAGTCCTACCCCAGCCCCGGCCCCAGCCCCAGCCCTGCCCCCAGCCCAGCCCCAGCCCAGCCCTAGCCCAGCCCTGCCCCAGCCCCAGCCACAGCCCAGCCCCAGCCCCACCCTGGACCCAGCCCTGCCCCAGCCCAGCCCCCATCCCCACTCTGGACCCAGCCCCAGCCTCAGCCGTAGCCCAGCCCTGCTCTCAGCCCAGGCCCAGCCCAGCCCCCAGCCCAGCCCCACCCACGGCCCCAGCCCTGGCCCCAGCCCAGCCCTAGCCCAGCCCCTGCCCCAGCCCCAGCCCTGCACCGAACCCAGCCCCAGCCCCAGCCCAGCCCCCAGCCCAGCCCCTGCCCTGGGACCCAGCCCCCAGCCCAGCCCCAGCCCCACCGCTGCCCCAGCCCAGCCCCGGCCCCTGCCCAGCCCCACCCACGGCCCCAGCCCCTGCCCCAGCCCAGCCATAGCCCCAGCCCCGGCCCCAGCCCCAGCCCTGCACTGAACCCAGCCCCAGCCCCGGCCCCCTGCCCCAGTCCCCGCCCCAGCCCAGCCCTGCTCCCAGCCCCAGCCCCAGCCCTGCCCCCCAGCCCAGCCCCAGCCCAAGGCCCAGCCTCCAGCCTAGTCCTGCTTCAGCGCCGGCCCCAACCCCAGCCCCAGCCCCGGCCCCAACCTCAATCCCAGCCCTGCCCCAGCCTCGGGCCCAGCCCTGTCCCAGGCCCAGCCCAGAACCCAGCCCAGCCTCAGCCTCGCCCCCAGCCCTGCCCCACCCCAAGACTTAGACCAGCCCCTGCCCTCAGCCACAGCCAAGCCCCAGCCCCGCCCCGGCCCAGCCTAGCCCAGCCCCAGCCCCAGCCCAGCCTCAGCCCTGGCTCCAGTCCCCGCCCCAGCCCAGCCCAGAACCCAGCCCAGCACCAGACCTGGCCCCAGCCCTGGCCCCAACCCCAGTCCCAGCCCCAGCCCCAGACCAGCCCCAGCCCAGCACCTGCCCCAGCCCTACCGCAGCCCAGTCCCGGTTCCAGCCCAGTCCCAGCCCAGCCCCAGCCCAGCCCTGTTCCAGCCCCCACCCTGCCCCAGCCCCAGCCCTACTCCAGCCCTGCCCAAGCCTCGGGCCCCAGCCCTTCCCCAGGCCCAGCCGAGACCCCAGCCCACCCCACCCTCGGCCCCCCAGCCCAGCCCCAGCCCCAGCCCTGCCCCAGCCCCAGCCCTAGCTCCAGCCCCAGCCCAGCCCCTGCCCCTGGACCCAGCCCCAGCCCCACCCCAGCCCTAGCCCCACCCTGGACCCAGCACCAGCCACAGCCCAGCCCCTGCCCTGGACCCAGCCACAGCCCCATCCCAGACCGAGACCCAGCCCTGCCCCAGCCCAGCCCCACCCACCGCCCGACCCCAGCCCTGCCCCCAGCCCAGCCCCATCCCCACCCTGGACCCAGCCCCAGCCCCAGACCTAGCCCAGCCCTGCTCTCAGCCCTGGCCCCAGCCCAGCCATAGCCCAGCCCTGCCCCAGCCCCTGCCCTGTCCCAGCCCCAGCCCTCCACCGAACCCAGCCCCAGCCCCAGCCCTCGCCTCAGCCCCAGCCCCGGCCCTAGCCCAGCCCCAGCCCAGCCCCTGCCCTGGACCCAGCCCCAGCCCTGCCCCAGCCCCACCCCTGCCCCAGCCCAGCCCCGGCCCCTGCCCAGCCCCTCTCCCATCCCTGCCCCCAGCCCTGCCCCAGCCCCCAGCCCCAGCCCCAGCCCTGTCCCAGCCCCAGCCACAGCCCCGGCCGCAGCCCTGCCCCCAGCCCCCAGACCTAGCCCAGCCCTGCTCTCAGCCCTGGCCCCAGCCCAGCCATAGCCCAGCCCTAGCCCAGCCCTGCTCTCAGCCCTGGCCCCAGCCCAGCCATAGCCCAGCCCTGCCCCAGCCCCTGCCCTGTCCCAGCCCCAGCCCTCCACCGAACCCAGCCCCAGCCCCAGCCCTCGCCTCAGCCCCAGCCCCGGCCCGAGACCAGCCCCAGCCCCAGCCCTGCCCCAGCCCAGCCCCGGCCCCAGCCCCGGCTCCAGTCCCCACCCCAGCCCAGCAAAGAACCCAGCACAGCACCAGCCCCGGCCCCAGCCCAGACCCTAGCCCAGCCTCAGCCCTGGCCCCAGCCCAGCCCCTGCCCAGCCCTGCTCCCAGCCCCGGCCCCAGCACCAGCCGAGCCCCAGCCCCACCCTCGGCCCCAGCCCAGACCCAGCCCCAGCCCAGCCCCAGCCACAGCCCTGCCCCAGCCCCAGCCCTAGCCCAGCCCTGCCCTCAGCCCAGCCCCAGCCCCAGCCCAGCCCTGCCCTCAGCCCAGGCCCAGCCCTAGCCCAGCCCTGCCCTCAGCCCCAGCCCCAGCCCCAGGCCTGCCCCAGCCCCAGGCCCGGCCCCCAGCCCTGTCCCAGATCTGTCCAAGACTTGGTTCCAGCCCCAGCCCCAGCCCTTCCCCCAGCCCAGCCCCAGCCCAAGGCCCAGCCTCCAGCCTAGTCCTGCCCCGGCCCCAGCACCAGCCCAGCCCCAGCCCCAGCCCAGACCCAGCCCCAGCCCTGCCCCAGCCCAGCCCCACGAACCGCCCAACCCCAGCCCTGCCCCCAGCCCAGCCCCATCCCCACCCTGGACCCAGCCCCAGCCCCAGCCCTAGCCCAGCCCTGCCCTCAGCCCAGGCACAGCCCAGCCCCCAGCCCAGCCCCACCCACGGCCCCAGCCCCAGCCCAGCCCTAGCCCAGCCCTGCCCCAGCCCCAGCCCTGCACCGAACCCAGCCCCAGCCCCAGCCCAGCCCCAGCCCTGCCCCTGCCCTGGACCCAGCCCCAGCCCCAGCCCAGCCCCAGCCCCACCCCTGCCCCAGCCCAGCCCCGGCCCCTGCCCAGCCCCTCTCCCATCCCTGCCCCCAACCCTGCCCCAGCCCCAGACCTAGCCCAGCCCTGGTCTCAGCCCAGGCCCAGCCCAGCCCCCAGCCCAGCCCCACCCACGGCCCCAGCCCTGGCCCCAGCCCAGCCATAGCCCTGCCCTGCCCCAGTCCCCGCCCTGTCCCAGCCCCAGCCCTGCACCGAACCCAGACCCAGCCCCAGCCCTGCCCTCAGCCCCAGCCCCAGGCCAAGGCCCAGCCTCCAGCCTAGTCCTGCCCCAGCCCCAGCACCAGCCCAAAACCCAGCCCAGCACCAGCCCTGGCCCCAGCCCTGGCCCCAGCCCAAGGCCCAGCCTCTAGGCTAATTCTGCCCCATCCCCGTCCCCAGCCCAGCCCCAGCCCCAGCCCCAGCCCTGGACCCAGCCTCAGCCCTGCCCCAGCCCTGGATTAAGCCCCACCCGCAGCCACAGCCACAGCCCAGCCCCAGACCAGCCTCAGCCCCGGCTCCAGTCCCCGCCCCAGCCCAGCCCAGAACCCAGCCCAGCACCAGCCCTGGCCCCAGCCCTGGCCCCAGCCCCAGTCCCAGCCCCAGCCCCAGCCCCAGCCCCAGCCCCAGCCCCAGCCCAGCCCCAGCCCAGCACCTGCCCCAGCCCTACCGCAGCCCAGTCCCGGTCCCAGCCCTGCCCCAGCCCCAGACCTAGCCCAGCCCTGCTCTCAGCCCAGGCCCAGCCCAGCCCCCAGCCCAGCCCCACCCACGGCCCCAGCCCCGGCCCCAGCCCATCCCTAGCCCAGCCCTGTTCCAGCCCCCACCCTGCCCCAGCCCCAGCCCTGCACCGAACCCAGCCCCAGCCCTACTCCAGCCCTGCCCAAGCCTCAGGCCCAGCCCTTCCCCAGGCCCAGCCGAGACCACAGCCCAGCCCCTGCCCTGGACCCAGCCCCAGTCGCAGCCCCGGCCCCAGCCCAGACCCTAGCCGAGCCTCAGCCTTGGCTCCAGTCCCCGCCCCAGCCCAGCCTGGCTCCCAGCCCCAGCGCCAGCCCCGGCTCCAGTCCCCACCCCAGCCCAGCAAAGAACCCAGCCCCCAGCCCCACCCTCGGCCCCAGCCCAGCCCCAGCCCCAGCCCAGCCCCAGCCACAGCCCTGCCCCAGCCCCAGCCCTAGCCCAGCCCTGCCCTCAGCCCAGCCCCAGCCCCAGCCCAGCCCTGCCCTCAGCCCAGGCCCAGCCCTAGCCCAGCCCTGCCCTCTGCCCCAGCCCCAGCCCCAGCCCTGCCCCAGCCCAAGGTCCGGCCCCAGCCCTGCCCCAGACCTGTCTAAGACTTGGTTCCAGCCCCAGCCCCAGCCCTTCCCCCAGCCCAGCCCCAGCCCAAGGCCCAGCCTCCAGCCTAGTCCTGCCCCAGCCCAAGCACCAGCCCAAAACCCAGCCCAGCCCCAGCCCCAGCCCCAGCCCTGCCCCCGCCCAAGACCTAGACCAGCCCTGCCCTCAACCCAGCCACAGCCCAGCCCCAGCCCCCGCCCCGGCCCAGCCCAGCCCCATCCCAGCCCCTGCCCTGGACCCAGCCCCAGTCGCAGCCCCGGCCCCAGCCCAGACCCTAGCCCAGCCTCAGCCTTGGCTCCAGTCCCCGCCCCAGCCCAGCCCTGCTCCCAGCCCCGGCCCCAGCCCCGGCTCCAGTCCCCACCCCAGCCCAGCAAAGAACCCAGCCCCAGCCCCACCCTCGGCCCCAGCCCCACCCTCGGCCCCAGCCCAGCCCCAGCCCCAGCCCAGCCCCAGCCACAGCCCTGCCCCAGCCCCAGCCCTAGCCCAGCCCTGCCCTCAGCCCAGCCCCAGCCCCAGCCCAGCCCTGCCCTCAGCCCAGGCCCAGCCCTAGCCCAGCCCTGCCCTCTGCCCCAGCCCCAGCCCCAGCCCTGGCCCCAGCCCAAGGCCCAGCCTCTAGCCTAATTCTGCCCCATCCCCGTCCCCAGCCCAGCCCCAGCCCCAGCCCCAGCCCTGGACCCAGCCTCAGCCCTGTCCCAGCCCTGGACTAAGCCCCACCCGCAGCCCCAGCCCCAGACCAGCCCCAGACCAGCCTCAGCCCCGGCTCCAGTCCCCGCCCCAGCCCAGCCCAGAACCAAGCCCAGCACCAGCCCTGGTCCCAGCTCTGGCCCCAGCCCCAGACCAGCCCCAGCCCCAGACCAGCCCCAGCCCAGCACCTGCCCCAGCCCTACCGCAGCCCAGTCCCAGTCCCAGCCCTGCCCCAGCCCCAGACCTAGCCCAGCCCTGGTCTCAGCCCAGGCCCAGCCCAGCCCCCAGCCCAGCCCCACCCACGGCCCCAGCCCCGGCCCCACCCCAGCCCTAGCCCAGCCCTGTTCCAGCCCCCACCCTGCCCCAGCCCCAGCCCTGCACCGAACCCAGCCCCAGCCCTACTCCAGCCCTGCCCAAGCCTCGGGCCCAGCCCTTCCCCAGGCCCAGCCGAGACCCCAGCCCAGCCCCTGCCCTGGACCCAGCCCCAGTCGCAGCCCCGGCCCCAGCCCAGACCCTAGCCGAGCCTCAGCCTTGGCTCCAGTCCCCGCCCCAGCCCAGCCTGGCTCCCAGCCCCAGCCCCAGCCCAGCCCCAGCCACAGCCCTGCCCCAGCCCCAGCCCTAGCCCAGCCCTGCCCTCAGCCCAGCCCCAGCCCCAGCCCAGCCCTGCCCTCAGCCCAGGCCCAGCCCTAGCCCAGCCCTGCCCTCTGTCCCAGCCCCAGCCCCAGCCCTGCCCCAGCCCAAGGTCCGGCCCCAGCCCTGCCCCAGACCTGTCTAAGACTTGGTTCCAGCCCCAGCCCCAGCCCTTCCCCCAGCCCAGCCCCAGCCCAAGGCCCAGCCTCCAGCCTAGTCCTGCCCCAGCCCAGCACCTGCCCCAGCCCTACCGCAGCCCAGTCCCGGTCCCAGCCCTGCCCCAGCCCCAGACCTAGCCCAGCCCTGGTCTCAGCCCAGGCCCAGCCCAGCCCCCAGCCCAGCCCCAGCCACGGCCCCAGCCCCGGCCCCAGCCCAGCCCTAGCCCAGCCCTGTTCCAGCCCCCACCCTGCCCCAGCCCCAGCCCTGCACCGAACCCAGCCCCAGCCCTACTCCAGCCCTGCCCAAGCCTCGGGCCCAGCCCTTCCCCAGGCCCAGCCGAGACCCCAGCCCAGCCCCACCCTCTGACCCAGCCCAGCCCCAGCCCCAGCCCTGCCCCAGACCAGCCCTAACACCAGCCCCAGCCCAGCCCCTGCCCTGGACCCAGCCCCAGCCCCAGCCCAGACCCAGCCCCAGCCCTGCCCCAGCCCAGCCCCACCCACCGCCCAACCCCAGCCCTGCCCCCAGCCCAGCCCCATCCCCACCCTGGACCCAGCCCCAGCCCCAGCCCTAGCCCAGCCCTGCCCCAGCCCAGCCCTAGCACCAGCCCCAGCCAAGCCCCTGCCCTGGACCCAGCCCCAGCCCCAACCTCAGTCCCAGCCCTGCCCCAGCCTCGGGCCCAGCCCTGTCCCAGGCCCAGCCCAGAACCCAGCCCAGCCCTGCCCCCGCCCAAGACCTAGACCAGCCCTGCCCTCAACCCAGCCCCAGCCCCAGCCCAGCACTGTCCTCAGCCACAGCCCAGCCCCAGCCCCGCCCCGGCCCAGCCCAGCCACAGCCCAGCCCCTGCCCTGGACCCAGCCCCAGTCGCAGCCCCGGCCCCAGCCCAGACCCTAGCCCAGCCTCAGCCTTGGCTCCAGTCCCCGCCCCAGCCCAGCCTGGCTCCCAGCCCCGGCCCCAGCCCCGCAGCCCCACCCTCGGCCCCAGCCCAGCCCCAGCCCCAGCCCAGCCCCAGCCACAGCCCCTGCCCCAGCCCCAGCCCTAGCCCAGCCCTGCCCTCAGCCCAGCCCCAGCCCCAGCCCAGCCCTGCCCTCAGCCCAGGCCCAGCCCTAGCCCAGCCCTGCTCTCAGCCCAGGCCCAGCCCAGCCCCCAGCCCAGCCCCAGCCACGGCCCCAGCCCCGGCCCCAGCACAGCCCTAGCCCAGCCCTGTTCCAGCCCCCCACCCTGCCCCAGCCCCAGCCCTGCACCGAACCCAGCCCCAGCCCCTACTCCAGCCCTGCCCAAGCCTCAGGCCCAGCCCTTCCCCAGGCCCAGCCGAGACCACAGCCCAGCCCCTGCCCTGGACCCCAGCCCCAGTCGCAGCCCCCGGCCCCAGCCCAGACCCTAGCCGAGCCTCAGCCTTGGCTCCAGTCCCCGCCCCCAGCCCAGCCTGGCTCCCAGCCCCAGCGCCAGCCCCGGCTCCAGTCCCCACCCCAGCCCAGCAAAGAACCCAGCCCCAGCCCCACCCTCGGCCCCAGCCCAGCCCCCAGCCCCAGCCCAGCCCCAGCCACAGCCCTGCCCCAGCCCCAGCCCTAGCCCAGCCCTGCCCTCAGCCCAGCCCCAGCCCCAGCCCAGCCCTGCCCTCAGCCCAGGCCCAGCCCTAGCCCAGCCCTGCCCTCTGCCCCAGCCCCAGCCCCAGCCCTGCCCCCAGCCCAAGGTCCGGCCCCCAGCCCTGCCCCAGACCTGTCTAAGACTTGGTTCCAGCCCCAGCCCCAGCCCTTCCCCCAGCCCAGCCCCAGCCCAAGGCCCAGCCTCCAGCCTAGTCCTGCCCCAGCCCAAGCACCAGCCCAAAACCCAGCCCCAGCCCCAGCCCCAGCCCCAGCCCTGCCCCCCGCCCCAAGACATAGACCAGCCCTGCCCTCAACCCAGCCACAGCCCCAGCCCAGCCCTGCCCTCAGCCACAGCCCAGCCCCAGCCCCCGCCCCGGCCCAGCCCAGCCCCATCCCAGCCCCTGCCCTGGACCCAGCCCCAGTCCGCAGCCCCCGGCCCCAGCCCAGACCCCTAGCCCAGCCTCAGCCTTGGCTCCAGTCCCCCGCCCCAGCCCAGCCTGGCTCCCCAGCCCCGGCCCCAGCCCCGGCTCCAGTCCCCACCCCAGCCCAGCAAAGAACCCAGCCCCAGCCCCACCCTCGGCCCCAGCCCCACCCTCGGCCCCAGCCCAGCCCCAGCCCCAGCCCAGCCCCAGCCACAGCCCTGCCCCAGCCCCAGCCCTAGCCCAGCCCCTGCCCTCAGCCCAGCCCCAGCCCCAGCCCAGCCCTGCCCTCAGCCCAGGCCCCAGCCCTAGCCCAGCCCTGCCCCTCTGCCCCAGCCCAGCCCCAGCCCTGGCCCCAGCCCAAGGCCCAGCCTCTAGCCTAATTCTGCCCCATCCCCGTCCCCAGCCCAGCCCCAGCCCCAGCCCCCAGCCCTGGACCCAGCCTCAGCCCTGTCCCAGCCCTGGACTAAGCCCCACCCGCAGCCCCCAGCCCCAGACCAGCCCCAGACCAGCCTCAGCCCCGGCTCCAGTCCCCGCCCCAGCCCAGCCCAGAACCAAGCCCAGCACCAGCCCCTGGTCCCAGCTCTGGCCCCAGCCCCAGACCAGCCCCAGCCCCAGACCAGCCCCAGCCCAGCACCCTGCCCCCAGCCCCTACCGCAGCCCAGTCCCCAGTCCCAGCCCTGCCCCAGCCCCAGACCTAGCCCAGCCCTGGTCTCAGCCCAGGCCCAGCCCCAGCCCCCAGCCCAGCCCCACCCACGGCCCCAGCCCCGGCCCCACCCCAGCCCTAGCCCAGCCCTGTTCCAGCCCCCCACCCTGCCCCAGCCCCCAGCCCTGCACCGAACCCAGCCCCAGCCCTACTCCAGCCCTGCCCAAGCCTCGGGGCCCCAGCCCTTCCCCAGGCCCAGCCGAGACCCCAGCCCAGCCCCTGCCCTGGACCCAGCCCCAGTCGCAGCCCCGGCCCCCAGCCCAGACCCTAGCCGAGCCTCAGCCTTGGCTCCAGTCCCCGCCCCAGCCCAGCCTGGCTCCCAGCCCCAGCCCAGCCCAGCCCCAGCCCACAGCCCTGCCCCAGCCCCAGCCCTAGCCCAGCCCTGCCCTCAGCCCAGCCCCAGCCCCAGCCCAGCCCTGCCCTCAGCCCAGGCCCAGCCCTAGCCCAGCCCTGCCCTCTGTCCCAGCCCCAGCCCCAGCCCTGCCCCAGCCCAAGGTCCGGCCCCAGCCCTGCCCCCAGACCTGTCCTAAGACTTGGTTCCAGCCCCAGCCCCAGCCCTTCCCCCAGCCCAGCCCCAGCCCAAGGCCCAGCCTCCAGCCTAGTCCTGCCCCAGCCCAGCACCTGCCCCAGCCCTACCGCAGCCCGAGTCCCGGTCCCAGCCCTGCCCCAGCCCCAGACCTAGCCCAGCCCTGGTCTCAGCCCAGGCCCAGCCCAGCCCCCAGCCCAGCCCCAGCCACGGCCCCAGCCCCGGCCCCAGCCCAGCCCTAGCCCAGCCCTGTTCCAGCCCCCACCCTGCCCCCAGCCCCAGCCCTGCACCGAACCCAGCCCCAGCCCTACTCCAGCCCTGCCCAAGCCTCGGGCCCAGCCCTTCCCCAGGCCCAGCCGAGACCCCCAGCCCAGCCCCCACCCTCTGACCCAAGCCCCAGCCCCAGCCCCCAGCCCTGCCCCAGACCAGCCCTAGCACCAGCCCCAGCCCAGCCCCTGCCCTGGACCCAGCCCCAGCCCCAGCCCAGACCCAGCCCCAGCCCTGCCCCAGCCCAGCCCCACCCACCGCCCAACCCCCAGCCCTGCCCCCAGCCCAGCCCCATCCCCACCCTGGACCCAGCCCCAGCCCCAGCCCTAGCCCAGCCCTGCCCCAGCCCAGCCCTAGCACCAGCCCCAGCCAAGCCCCTGCCCTGGACCCAGCCCCCAGCCCCAACCTCAGTCCCAGCCCTGCCCCAGCCTCGGGCCCAGCCCTGTCCCAGGCCCAGCCCAGAACCCAGCCCAGCCCTGCCCCCGCCCAAGACCTAGACCAGCCCTGCCCTCAACCCAGCCCCAGCCCCAGCCCAGCACTGTCCTCAGCCACACAGCCCAGCCCCAGCCCCGCCCCGGCCCAGCCCAGCCACAGCCCAGCCCCTGCCCTGGACCCAGCCCCAGTCGCAGCCCCCGGCCCCAGCCCAGACCCTAGCCCAGCCTCAGCCTTGGCTCCAGTCCCCGCCCCAGCCCAGCCTGGCTCCCAGCCCCGGCCCCAGCCCCGGCTCCAGTCCCCCACCCCAGCCCAGCAAAGAACCCAGCCCCAGCCCCACCCTCGGCCCCAGCCCAGCCCCCAGCCCCAGCCCAGCCCCAGCCACAGCCCTGCCCCAGCCCCAGCCCTAGCCCAGCCCTGCCCTCAGCCCAGCCCCAGCCCCAGCCCAGCCCTGCCCTCAGCCCAGGCCCAGCCCTAGCCCAGCCCTGCTCTCAGCCCAGGCCCAGCCCAGCCCCCAGCCCAGCCCCAGCCACGGCCCCAGCCCCGGCCCCAGCACAGCCCTAGCCCAGCCCTGTTCCAGCCCCCACCCTGCCCCAGCCCCAGCCCTGCAGCGAACCCAGCCCCAGCCCTACTCCAGCCCTGCCCAAGCCTCGGGCCCAGCCCTTCCCCAGGCCCAGCCGAGACCCCCAGCCCAGCCCCACCCTCTGACCCAGCCCAGCCCCACCCTCTGACCCAGCCCAGCCCCAGCCCCAGCCCTGCCCCAGCCCAGCCCTAGCACCAGCCCCAGCCCAGCCCCTGCCCTGGACCCAGCCCCAGCCCCAGCCCAGACCCAGCCCAGCCCCACTCCCATCCCTACCCCCAGCCCTGCCCCAGCCCCAGCCCCAGCCCCAACCCTGGCCCCAGCCCCAGCCCCAGCCCTAGCCCAGCCGTGCCCTCAGCCCAGGCCCAGCCCAGCCCCCAGCCCAGCCCCACCCACGGCCCCAGCCCCAGCCCCAGCCCAGCCCTAGCCCAGCCCTGCCCCAGCCCCAGCCCTGCACCGAACCCAGCCCCAGCCCCAGCCCAGCCCCAGCCCAGCCCCTGCCCTGGACCCAGCCCCAGCCCAGCCCCAGCCCCAGCCCAGCCCCGGCCACTGCCCCAGCCCAGCCCCGGCCCCTGCCCAGCCCCTCTCCCATCCCTGCCCCCAGCCCGGCCCCCAGCCCAGACACTAGCCCAGCCTCAGCCCTGGCTCCAGTCCCCGCCCCAGCCCAGCCCTGCTCCCAGCCCCTGCCCCAGCCCCGGCTCCAGTCCCTGCCCAAGCCCAGCAAAGAACCCAGCCCAGCACCAGCCCCGGCCCCAGCCCAGACCCTAGCCCAGCCTCAGCCCTGGCTCCAGTCCCCGCCCCAGCCTAGCCCTGCTCCCAGCCCCGGCCCCAGCCCCGGCTCCAGCCCTACCCGAGCCCTGCCCCAGCCCAGCCCCAGCCCCAGCCCAGCCCCAGCCCCGGACCCAGCCCAGCCCCAGCCCCGGACCCAGCCCCAGTTGCAGCACCGGCCCCGGCCCAGACCCTAGCCCAGCCTCAGCCCCGGCTCCAGTCCCCGCCCCAGCCCAGCCCTGCTCCCAGCCCCGGCCCCAGCCCCGGCTCCAGCCCTACTCCAGCCCTGCCCCAGCCCAAGGCCCAGCCTCCAGCCTAGTCCTGCTTCAGCGCCGGCCCCAACCCAGCCCCAGCCCCGGCCCCAACCTCAGTCCCAGCCCTGCCCCAGCCTCGGGCCCAGCCCTGTCCCAGGCCCAGCCCAGAACCCAGCCCAGCCTCAGCCCCGGCCCCAGCCCTGCCCCCGCTCAAGACCTAGACCAGCCCTGCCCTCAACCCAGCCCCAGCCCCAGCCCAGCCCTGCCCTCAGCCACAGCCCAGCCCCAGCCCCGCCCCGGCCCAGCCCAGCCACAGCCCAGCCCCTGCCCTGGACCCAGCCCCAGTCGCAGCCCCGGCCCCAGCCCAGACCCTAGACCAGCCTCAGCCTTGGCTCCAGTCCCCGCCCCAGGCCAGCCCTGCTCCCAGCCCCGGCCCCAGCCCCTGCTCCAGTCCCCGCCCCAGCCCAGCAAAGAACCCAGCCCCAGCCCCACCCTCGGCCCCAGCCCAGCCCCAGCCCCAGCCCAGCCCCAGCCACAGCCCTGCCCCAGCCCCAGCCCTAGCCCAGCCCTGCCCTCAGCCCAGCCCCAGCCCCAGCCCAGCCCTGCCCTCAGCCCAGGCCCAGCCCTAGCCCAGCCCTGCCCTCAGCCCCAGCCCCCAGCCCCAGCCCTGCCCCAGCCCAAGGTCCGGCCCCAGCCCTGCCCAAGACCTGTCTAAGACTTGGTTCCAGCCCCAGCACCAGCCCAAAACCCAACCCAGCAACAGCCCTGGCCCCAGCCCTGGCCCCAGCACAAGGCCCAGCCTCTATCCTAGTTCTGCCCTATCCCCGTCCCCAGCCCAGCCCCAGCCCCAGCCCCAGCCCTGGACCCAGCCTCAGCCCTGTCCCAGCCCTGGACTAAGCCCCACCCGCAGCCCCAGCCCCAGACCAGCCCCAGACCAGCCTCAGCCCCGGCTCAAGTCCCAGCCCCAGCCCAGCCTAGAACCCAGCCCAGCACCAGCCCTGGCCCCAGCCCAGCCCCACCCATGGCCCCAGCCCCGGCCCCAGCCCAGCCCTAGCCCAGCCCTGTTCCAGCCCCTGCCCTGCCCCAGCCCCAGCCCTGCACCGAACCCAGCCCCAGCCCTACTCCAGCCCTGCCCAAGCCTCGGGCCCAGCCCTTCCCCAGGCCCAGCCGAGACCCCAGCCCAGCCCCACCCTCGGCCCCAGCCCAGCCCCAGCCCCAGCCCTGCCCCAGCCCAGCCCTAGCACCAGCCCCAGCCCAGCCAGTGCCCTGGACCCAGCCCAGCCCCAGTCCAGCCCCATCCCCACCCTGGACCCAGCCCCAGCCCCACCCCTAGCCCAGCCCTGCTCTCAGCCCAGGCCCAGCCCAGCCCCCAGCTCAGCCCCACCCACGGCCCCAGCCCCAGCCCCAGCCCAGCCCTAGCCCAGCCCTGCACCAAACCCAGCCCCAGCCCCAGCCCAGCCCCAGCCCAGCCCTAGCCCAGCCCTGCCCCAGCCCCAGCCCTGCACCGAACCCAGCCCCAGCCCCAGCCCAGCCCTAGCCCAGCCCTGCCCTCAGGCCCAGCCCCAGCCCCAGCCCTGCCCTTGACTTGGTTCCAGCCCCGGCCCCAGCGCTCAGGCCTGCCCCCCAACCTGGCCACAGCCCAAGGCCCAGCCTCCAGCCTAGTTCTGCCCCATCCCCGTCCCCAGCCCAGCCCCAGCCCCAGCCCTGGACCCAGCCTCAGCCCTGCCCCAGCCCTGGACTAAGCCCCACCCGCAGCCCCAGCCCCAGCCCAGCCCTAGCCCAGCCCTGCCCCAGCCCCAGCCACAGGCCAGCCCCAGCCCCAGCCCCACCCCCGGCCCCAGCCCAGCCCCTGCCCAGCCCCACTCCCATCCCTACCCCCAGCCCTACCCCAGCCCCAGCCCCAGCCCCAACCCAGCCCCAGGTTGTCCCACCCCCAGTCCTACCCCAGCCCCGGCCCCAGCCCCAGCCCTGCCCCAGCCTCAGGCCCAGCCCTGTCCCAGGCCCAGCCCAGAACCCAGCCCAGCCTCAGCCCCGGCCCCAGCCCAGCCCCTGCCCTGGACCCAGCCCCCGCCCAGCCCCAGCCCCAGCCCCAGCCCAGCCTCAGCCCGGGCTCCAGTCCCCGCCCCAGCCCAGCCCAGAACCCAGCCCAGCACCAGCCCTGGCCCCAGCCCCAGCCCCAGCCCAGCCCCAGCCCAGCCCCTGCCCTCGACCCAGCCCCAGCCCAGTCCCAGCCCCACCCCTGCCCCAGCCCAGCCCCGGCCCCTGCCCAGCCCCTCTCCCTTCCCTGCCCCCAGCCCTGCCCCAGGTCCAGCCCAGCCCACAGCCCAGCCACACCCACGGCCCCAGCCCCGGCCCCAGCCCAGCCATAGCCCAGCCCCGGCCCCAGCCCCAGCCCTGCACCGAACCCAGCCCCAGCCCCGGCCCCTGCCCCAGTCCCCGCCCCAGCCCAGCCCTGCTCCCAGCCCCAGCCCCAGCCCAGGCTCCAGCCCTACCTCAGCCCAGCCCCAGCCCAAGGCCCAGCCTCCAGCCTAGTCCTGCTTCAGCGCCGGCCCCAACCCAGCCCCAGGCCCGGCCCCAACCTCAGTCCCAGCCCTGCCCCAGCCTCGGGCCCAGCCCTGTCCCAGGCCCAGCCCAGAACCCAGCCCAGCCTCAGCCTCGGCCCCAGCCCTGCCCCACCCCAAGACCTAGACCAGCCCTGCCCTCAACCCAGCCCCAGCCCCAGCCCAGCCCTGCCCTCAGCCACACCCAGCCCCAGCCCCGCCCCGGCCCAGCCCAGCCCTGCCCCAGCCCCAGCCCAGCCTCAGCCCCGGCTCCAGTCCCCGCCCCAGCCCAGCCCAGCCCCAGCCCCAGACCAGCCCCAGCCCAGCACCTGCCCCAGCCCTACCGCAGCCCAGTCCCGGTTCCAGCCCAGTCCCAGCCCAGCCCCAGCCCAGCCCTGTTCCAGCCCCCGCCCTGCCCCAGCCCCAGCCCTACTCCAGCCCTGCCCAAGCCTCAGGCCCAGCCCTTCCACAGGCCCAGCCGAGACCCCAGCCCACCCCACCCTCGGCCCCCAGCCCAGCCCCAGCCCCAGCCCCAGCCCAGCCCCTGCCCTGGACCCAGCCCCATCCCCAGCCCAGCCCCAGCCCCACCCTGGACCCAGCCCTGGCCCCAGCCCAGCCATAGCCCAGCCCTGCCCTAGCCCCCGCCCTGTCCCAGCCCCAGCCCTCCACCGAACCCAGCCCCAGCCCCGGCCCGAGACCAGCCCCAGCCACAGCCCTGCCCCAGAACAGCCCCAGCCTCCGCCCAGCCCCAGCCCAGACCCAGCCCCACCCCTGCCCCAGCCCAGCCCCGGCCCCAGCCCCGGCTCCAGTCCCCCACCCCAGCCCAGCAAAGAACCCAGCACAGCACCAGCCCCGGCCCCAGTCGCAGCCCCGGCCCCAGCCCAGACCCTAGCCCAGCCTCAGCCCTGGCTCCAGTCCCCGCCCCAGCCCAGCCCTGCTCCCAGCCCCGGCCCCAGCACCAGCCCCAGCCCCAGCCCCACCCTCGGCCCCAGCCCAGCCCCAGCCCCAGCCCAGCCCCAGCCACAGCCCTGCCCCAGCCCCAGCCCTAGCCCAGCCCTGCCCTCAGCCCAGCCCCAGCCCCAGCCCAGCCCTGCCCTCAGCCCAGGCCCAGCCCTAGCCCAGCCCTGCCCTCAGCCCCAGCCCCAGGCCTGCCCCAGCCCCAGGCCCGGCCCCAGCCCTGCCCCAGACCTGTCCAAGACTTGGTTCCAGCCCCAGCCCCAGCCCTTCCCCCAGCCCAGCCCCAGCCCAAGGCCCAGCCTCCAGCCTAGTCCTGCCCCAGCCCCAGCACCAGCCCAGCCCCAGCCCCAGCCCAGACCCAGACCCAGCCCTGCCCCCAGCCCAGCCCCATCCCCAACCTGGACCCAGCCCCAGCCCCAGCCCTAGCCCAACCCTGCCCTCAGCCCAGGCCCAGCCCAGCCCCCAGCCCAGCCCCACCCACGGCCCCAGCCGCAGCCCCAGCCCAGCCCTAGCCCAGCCCTGCCCCAGCCCCAGCCCCAGCCCTGCACCGAACCCAGCCCCAGCCCCAGCCCAGCCCCAGCCCAACCCCTGCCCTGGACCCAGCCCCAGCCCCAGCCCAGCCCCAGCCCCACCCCTGCCCCAGCCCAGCCCCGGCCCCTGCCCAGCCCCTCTCCCATCCCTGCCCCCAGCCCTGCCCCAGCCCCAGACCTAGCCCAGCCCTGGTCTCAGCCCAGGCCCAGCCCAGCAACCAGCCCAGCCCCACCCACGGCCCCAGCCCTGGCCCCAGCCCAGCCATAGCCCAGCCCTGCCCCAGCCCCCGCCCTGTCCCAGCCCCAGCCCTGCACCGAACCCAGCCCCAGCCCCACCCCTGCCCCAGCCCAGCCCCGGCCCCTGCCCAGCCCCTCTCCCATCCCTGCCCCCAGCCCTGCCCCAGCCCCAGACCTAGCCCAGCCCTGGTCTCAGCCCAGGCCCAGCCCAGCCCCCAGCCCAGCCCCACCCACGGCCCCATCCCCGGCCCCAGCCCAGCCATAGCCCCAGCCCAGCTCCAGCCACAGCCCTGCCCCAGCCCCAGCCCTAGCCCAGCCCTGCCCTCAGCCCAGACCCAGCCCCAGCCCCAGCCCTGCCCCAGTCCCTGCCCCAGCCCTGTCCTGGTCCCAGCCCAGCCTCTGCCCTAACCCAGCCCCAGCCCCAGCCCTGCCCTTGACTTGGTTCCAGCCCCGACCCCAGCCAAGCCCCCAGCCGAGCCCCGGCCCCAGCGCTCAGGCCTGCCCCCAACCTGGCCCCAGCCCAAGGCCCAGCCTCCAGTCTAGTTCTGCCCCATCCCCGCCCCCAGCCCCAGCCCCAGCCCCAGCCCCAGCCCAGCTCCAGACACAGCCCTGCCCCAGCCCCAGCCCCAGCCCAGCCCTGCCCTCAGCCCAGCCCCAGCCCCAGCCCAGCCCTGCCCTCAGCCCAGGCCCAGCCCTAGCCCAGCCCTGCCCACAGCCCCAGCCCCAGCCCCAGCCCCAGCCCTGCCCCAGTCCCTGCCCCAGCCCAGTCATGGTCCCAGCCCAGCCTCTGCCCTGTCCCAGCCCCAGCCCCAGCCCTGCCCTTGACTTGGTTCCAGCCCCGGCCCCAGTGCTCAGGCCTGCCCCCAACCTGGACCCAGCCCCAGCCCAGCCCCAGCCCCACCCCTGCCCCAGCCCAGCCCCGGCCCCTGCCCAGCCCCTCTCCCATCCCTGCTCCCAGCCCTGCCCCAGGTCCAGCCCAGCCCCCAGCCCAGCCCCACCCACGGCCCCAGCCCCGGCCCCAGCCCGCCCATAGCTCAGCCCTGCTCCCAGCCCCAGCCCCAGCCCCGGCTCCAGCCCTACCCCAGCCCTGCCCCAGCCCAAGGCCCAGCCTCCAGCCTAGTCCTGCTTCAGCGCCGGCCCCAACCCAGCCCCAGCCCCGGCCCCAACCTCAGTCCCAGCCCAGCCTCAGCCTCGGCCCCAGCCCTGCCCCAGCCCAAGACCTAGACCAGCCCTACCGTCAACCCAGCCCCAGCCCCAGCCCAGCCCTGCCCTCAGCCACAGCCCAGCCCCGGCCCCGCCCCGGCCCAGCCCAGCCCAGCCCCAGCCCCAGCCCAGCCTCAGCCCCGGCTCCAGTCCCAGCCCCAGTCCCAGCCCCAGCCCCAGCCCAGCCCCAGCCCAGCACCTGCCCCAGCCCTACTGCAGCCCAGACCCGGTTCCAGCCCAGTCCCAGCCCTGCCCCAGCCCTGTTCCAGGCCCCGCCCTGCCCCAGCCCCAGCCCTGCACCGAACCCAGCCCCAGCCCTACTCCAGCCCTGCCCAAGCCTCGGGCCCAGCCCTTCCCCAGGCCCAGCCGAGACCCCAGCCCAGCCCCACCCTCGGCCCCAGCCCAGCCCCAGCCCCAGCCCTGCCCCAGCCCAGCCCTAGCACCAGCCCCAGCCCAGCCCCTGCCCTGGACCCAGCCCCAGCCCCAGCCCAGCCCCAGCCCCACCCTGGACCCAGCACCAGCTACAGCCCAGCCCCTGCCCTGGACCCAGCCACAGCCCCAGCCCCAGCCCTAGCCCAGCCCTGCCCTCAGCCCAGGCCCAGCCCCGCCCCCAGCCCAGCCCCACCCACGGCCCCAGCCCCAGCCCCCAGCCCAGCCCTGTTCCAGCCCCCCGCCCTGCCCCAGCCCCAGCCCTGCACCGAACCCAGCCCCAGCCCTACTCCAGCCCCTGCCCAAGCCTCGGGCCCAGCCCTTCCCCAGGCCCAGCCGAGACCCCAGCCCAGCCCCACCCTCGGCCCCAGCCCAGCCCCAGCCCCAGCCCTGCCCCAGCCCAGCCCTAGCACCAGCCCCAGCCCAGCCCCTGCCCTGGACCCAGCCCCAGCCCCAGCCCAGCCCCAGCCCCACCCTGGACCCAGCACCAGCTACAGCCCAGCCCCTGCCCTGGACCCAGCCACAGCCCCAGCCCCAGCCCTAGCCCAGCCCTGCCCTCAGCCCAGGCCCAGCCCAGCCCCCAGCCCAGCCCCACCCACGGCCCCAGCCCTAGCCCCAGCCCAGCCGTAACCCAGCCCCAGCCCAGCCCCTGCCCTGGACCCAGCCCCAGCCCAGCCCCAGCCCCAGCCCCACCCCTGCCCCAGCCCAGCCCCGGCCCCTGCCCAGCCCCTCTCCCATCCCTGCCCCCAGCCCTGCCCCATCCCCAGCCCCAGCCCCAGCCCTGTCCCTGCCCCAGCCCCAGACCTAGCCCAGCCCTGCTCTCAGCCCAGGCCCAGCCCAGCCCCCAGCCCAGCCCCACCCACGGCCCCAGCCCCGGCCCCAGCCCAGCCATAGCCCAGCCCCGGCCCCAGCCCCGGCTCCAGCCCTACCACAGCCCAGCCCCAGCCCAGCCACAGCCCCAGCCCCGGACCCAGCCCCAGTTGCAGCCCCGGCCCCAGCCCAGACTCTAGCCCAGCCTCAGACCCGGCTCCAGTCCCCGCCCCAGCCCAGCCCTGCTCCCAGCCCCGGCCCCAGCCCCGGCTCCAGCCCTACCCCTACCCTGCCCCAGCCCAAGGCCCAGCCTCCAGCCTAGTCCTGCTTCAGCGCCGGCCCCAACCCAGCCCCAGCCCCCGCCCCAACCTCAGTCCCAGCCCTACCCCAGCCCTGCCCCAGCCCAAGGCCCAGCCTCCAGCTTAGTCCTGCTTCAGCGCCGGCCCCAGCTCCAGCCACAGCCCTGCCCCAGCTCAGCCCCTGCCCTGGACCCAGCCCTAGCCCCAGCACCAGCCCAGCCCCTGCCCTGGACCCAGCCCCAGCCCAGACCCAGCTATAGCCCAGCCTCAGCCCCGGCTCCAGTCCCCGCCACAGCCCAGCCCAGAACCCAGCCCAGCACCAGCCCTGGCCCCAGCCCTGGCCCCAGCCACAGTCCCAGCCCCAGCCCCAGCCCCAGCCCCAGTTCCAGCCAGACCCAGACCCAGCCCTGCCCCAGCCCAGCCCCAGCCACCGCCCAACCCCAGCCCTGCCCCCAGCCCAGCCCCATCCCCACCCTGGACCCAGCCCCAGCCCCAGCCCTACCCCAGCCCAGCCCTAGCACCAGCCCCAGCCCAGCCCCACCCTCGGCCCCAGCCCTGCCCCAGACCAGCCCTAGCACCAGCCCCAGCCCAGCCCCAGCCCTGGACCCAGGCCCAGCCCAGCCCCAGCCCTGGTCCCAGCCCCAACCCCAGCCCAGCCTCAGCCCCAGCCCTGACCCAGCCCAGCCCCAGCCCTGCACCCAGCCCCAGCCCCAGCCCGAACCCTGGCCCCAGCCCCGGCCCCAGCCCAGCCCCAGCCCCATCCCTGCCCCCAGCCCCAGCCCTAGCCCAGCCCTGCCCTCAGCCCAGCCCCAGGCCTGGACCCAGCCCCAGCCCTGCCCCGACCCCAGCCCAGCCCCAGCCATATACCTGCCCCCAACCCAGCCCTGCTCCAGCCCCACACCTGCCCCAGCCCCAGCCCTAGCCTTGCCCTGCCCTCAGTCCAGGCCCAGGCCTGGACCCAGCCCCAGCCCTGCCCAGAACACAGCCCCAGCCCCCACCCCATCCCTGCCCCCACTCCCAGCCGCAGCCCCAGCCCTGCCCCAGCCCCAGCCCTGGCCCCAGCCCGGCCCCAGCCCAAGGCCCAGCCTCCAGCCTAGTACTGCCCCAGGCACAGCCCCAGCCCTGCCCCAGCCCTGGCTCCTGCCCCAGCCCCGGCCCCACCCCAGCCGCAGCCCTGCCCAAGACTTGGTTCCAGCCCCAGCCCCAGCCCCACCCACACCCTTGGCACCAGCCCAGCCCCAGCCCCAGCCCCAAACTTGGCGCCAGCCCAGCCCCAGTTCCAGCCCTGCCCCAGCCCTGTCCCAGCCCTGCACCAGCTCCGGCCCCAGCCCCGGCCCAAGACGCGGCCCCAGCCCTGCCCCAGCCCTACCCAAGCCGAGTCCCGGTCCCAGCCCAGGCCCAGCCCTGCCCCAGCCCCAGCCCTGCCCCAGCTCTACCCCAGCCCTACCCTAGCCCAGCCCCATCCCTGCCCCCAGCCCAGCCCCAGCCCAGCCGCAGCCCCAGCCCTGCCCCAGCCTCAGGTCCAGCCCAGCCCCAGCCCCAGCCCAGCCCCAGCCCCAGCCCTGACCCAGCCCAGCTCTAGCACCAGCCCCAGCCCAGCCCCAGCCCCAGCCCCAGCCCCGGCCCCAGCCCAGCCCCTGCCCAGCCCCACTCCCATCCCTACCCCCAGCCCTGCCCCAGCCCCAGCCCCAGCCCCAACCCTGGCCCCAGCTTGTCCCAACCCCAGTCCTACCCCAGCCCCGGCCCCAGCCCCAGCCCTGCCCCCAGCCGAGCCCCGGCCCCAGCGCTCAGGCCTGCCCCCAACCTGGTCCCAGCCCACGGCCCAGCCTCCAGTCTTGTTCTGCCCCATCCCCGTCCCCAGCCCAGCCCCAGCCCCACCCTCAGCCCCAGCCCAGCCCCAGCCCCAGCCCTGGACCCAGCCTCAGCCCTGCCCCAGCCCTGGACTAAGCCCCACCCGCAGCCCCTGCCCCAGCCCAGCCCTAGCCCAGCCCTGCCCCAGCCCCAGCCACAGCCCAGCCCCAGCCCCAGCCCCAGCCCCGGCCCCAGCCCAGCCCCTGCCCAGCCCCACTCCCATCCCTACCCCCAGCCCTGCCCCAGCCCCATCCCCAGCCCCAACCCTGGCCCCAGCTTGTCCCACCCCCAGTCCTACCCCAGCCCCGGCCCCAGCCCCAGCCCTGCCCTGAGCCCAGCCCCGCCCCGAGCCCAGCCCCAGCCCAAGGCCCAGCCTCCAGCCTAGTCCTGCTTCAGCGCCGGCCCCAACCCAGCCCCAGCCCCGGCCCCAACCTCAGTCCCAGCCCTGCTCACAGCCCGGGCCCCAGCTCCAGCTCCAGCCCTACCCCAGCCCTGCCCCAGCCTCGGGCCCAGCCCTGTCCCAGGCCCAGCCCAGAACCCAGCCCAGCCTCAGCCCCGGCCCCAGCCCAGCCCCTGCCCTGGACCCAGCCTCAGCCCAGCCCCAGCCCCAGCCCAGCCTCAGCCCCGGCTCCAGTCCCCGCCGCAGCCCAGCCCAGAACCCAGCCCAGCACCAGTCCTGGCCCCAGCCCTGGCCCCAGCCCCAGTCCCAGCCCCAGCCCCAGACCAGCCCCAGCCCAGCACCTGCCCCAGCCCTACCGCAGCCCAGTTTCGGTCCCAGCCCAGTCCCAGCCCTGCCCCAGCCCTGTCCCCGGCCCCAGCCCAGCCCTAGCCCAGCCCTGTTCCAGCCCCCGCCCTGCCCCAGCCCCAGCCCTACTCCAGCCCTGCCCAAGCCTCGGGCCCAGCCCTTCCCCAGGCCCAGCCGAGACCCCAGCCCAGCCCCACCCTCGGCCCCAGCCCAGCCCCAGCCCCAGCCCTGCCCCAGCCCAGCCCTAGCACCAGCCCCAGCCCAGCCCCTGCCCTGGACCCAGCCCCAGCCCCAGCCCTGCCCCAGCCCCACCCTGGACCCAGCACCAGCCCCAGCCCAGCCCCCGCCCTGGACCCAGCCCCTGCCCCAGCCCAGCCCCACCCACCGCCCAACCCCAGCCCTGCCCCCAGCCCATCCCCATCCCCACCCTGGACCCATCCCCAGCCCCAGCCCCAGCCCAGCCCAGCCCCCAGCCCAGCCCCAACCACGGCCCCAGCCCCAGCCCCAGCCCAGCCCTAGCCCAGCCCTGCCCCAGCCCCAGCCCTGCACCAAACCCAGCCCCAGCCCCAGCCCAGCCCCAGCCCAGCCCCTGCCCTGGACCCAGCCCCAGCCCAGCCCCAGCCCCACCCCTGCCCCAGCCCAGCGCCGGCCCGTGCCCAGCCCCTCTCCCATCCCTGCCCCCAGCCCTGCCCCAGCCCCAGCCCCAGCCCCAGCCCTGTCCCAGCCCCAGCCCCAGCCCCAGACCTAGCCCAGCCCTGCTCTCAGCCCAGGCCCAGCCCATCCCCCAGCCCAGCCCACCCACGGCCCCAGCCCCGGCCCCAGCCCAGCCATAGCTCAGCCCCGGCCCCAGCCCCGGCTCGAGCCCTACCCCAGCCCTGCCCCAGCCCAAGGCCCAGCCTCCAAACTAGTCCTGCTTCAGCGCCGGCCCCAACCCAGCCCCAGCCCCGTTCCCAACCTCAGTCCCAGCCCAGCCCCACCCTCTGCCCCAGCCCAGCCCCAGGCCCAGCCCTACCCCAGCCCAGCCCTAGCACCAGCCCCAGCCCAGCCCCACCCTCGGCCCCAGCCCTGCCCCAGACCAGCCCTAGCACCAGCCCCAGCCCAGCCCCAGCCCTGGACCCAGGCCCAGCCCAGCCCCAGCCCTGGTCCCAGCCCCAACCCCAGCCCAGCCTCAGCCCCAGCCCTGACCCAGCCCAGCCCCAGCCCTGCACCCAGCCCCAGCCCCAGCCCGAACCCTGGCCCCAGCCCCGGCCCCAGCCCAGCCCCAGCCCCATCCCTGCCCCCAGCCCCAGCCCTAGCCCAGCCCTGCCCTCAGCCCAGCCCCAGGCCTGGACCCAGCCCCAGCCCTGCCCCGACCCCAGCCCAGCCCCAGCCATATACCTGCCCCCAACCCAGCCCTGCTCCAGCCCCACACCTGCCCCAGCCCCAGCCCTAGCCTTGCCCTGCCCTCAGTCCAGGCCCAGGCCTGGACCCAGCCCCAGCCCTGCCCAGAACACAGCCCCAGCCCCCACCCCATCCCTGCCCCCACTCCCAGCCGCAGCCCCAGCCCTGCCCCAGCCCCAGCCCTGGCCCCAGCCCGGCCCCAGCCCAAGGCCCAGCCTCCAGCCTAGTACTGCCCCAGGCACAGCCCCAGCCCTGCCCCAGCCCTGGCTCCTGCCCCAGCCCCGGCCCCACCCCAGCCGCAGCCCTGCCCAAGACTTGGTTCCAGCCCCAGCCCCACCCACACCCTTGGCACCAGCCCAGCCCCAGCCCCAGCCCCAAACTTGGCGCCAGCCCAGCCCCAGTTCCAGCCCTGCCCCAGTCCTGTCCCAGCCCTGCACCAACTCCGGCCCCAGACCCGGCCCAAGACGCGGCCCCAGCCCTGCTCCAGCCCTACCCCAGCCGAGTCCCGGTCCCAGCCCAGGCCCAGCCCTGCCCCAGCCCCAGCCCTGCCCCAGCTCTACCCCAGCCCTACCCTAGCCCAGCCCCATCCCTGCCCCCAGCCTAGCCCCAGCCCCAGCCCTACCCCAGCCCTGCCCCAGCCTCAGGTCCAGCCCAGCCCCAGCCCCAGCCCAGCCTCAGCCCCAGCCCTGCCCCAGCCCAGCTCTAGCACCAGCCCCAGCCCAGCCCCTGCCCTGGACCCAGCCCCAGCCCAGCCCGAGCCCCACCCTGGACCCAGCACCAGCCCCAGCCCAGCCCCTGCCCTGCACCCAGCCCCAGCCCCAGCCCAGACCCAGACCCAGCCCTGCCCCAGCCCAGCCCCACCCACAGCCCAACCCCAGCCCTGCCCCCAGCCCAGGCCCAGCCCAGCCCCCAGCCCAGCCCCACCCACGGCCCCAGCCCAGCCCTAGCCCAGCCCTGCCCCAGCCCCAGCCCTGCACCGAACCCAGCCCCAGCCCCAGCCCAGCCCCAGCCCAGCCCCTGCCCTGGACCCAGCCCCAGCCCAGCCCCAGCCCCACCCCTGCCCCAGCCCAGCGCCGGCCCGTGCCCAGCCCCTCTCCCATCCTTGCCCCCAGCCCTGCCCCAGCCCCAGCCTCAGCCCCAGCCCTGTCCCAGCCCCAGACCTAGCCCAGCCTTGCTCTCAGCCCAGGCCCAGCCCATCCCCCAGCCCAGCCCACCCACGGCCCCAGCCCCGGCCCCAGCCCAGCCATAGCTCAGCCCCGGCCCCAGCCCCGGCTCGAGCCCTACCCCAGCCCTGCCCCAGCCCAAGGCCCAGCCTCCAGCCTAGTCCTGCTTCAGTGCCGGCCCCAACCCAGCCCCAGCCCCGTTCCCAACCTCAGTCCCAGCCCAGCCCCACCCTCTGCCCCAGCCCAGCCCCAGGCCCAGCCCTACCCCAGCCCAGCCCTAGCACCAGCCCCAGCCCAGCCCCACCCTCGGCCCCAGCCCTGCCCCAGACCAGCCCTAGCACCAGCCCCAGCCCAGCCCCACCCTCGGCCCCAGCCCTACCCCAGCCCTGCCCCAGCCTCAGGTCCAGCCCAGCCCCAGCCCCAGCCCAGCCTCAGCCCCAGCCCTGCCCCAGCCCAGCTCTAGCACCAGCCCCAGCCCAGCCCCTGCCCTGGACCCAGCCCCAGCCCAGCCCGAGCCCCACCCTGGACCCAGCACCAGCCCCAGCCCAGCCCCTGCCCTGGACCCAGCCCCAGCCCCAGCCCAGACCCAGACCCAGCCCTGCCCCAGCCCAGCCCCACCCACAGCCCAACCCCAGCCCTGCCCCCAGCCCAGGCCCAGCCCAGCCCCCAGCCCAGCCCCACCCACGGCCCCAGCCCAGCCCTAGCCCAGCCCTGCCCCAGCCCCAGCCCTGCACCGAACCCAGCCCCAGCCCCAGCCCAGCCCCAGCCCAGCCCCTGCCCTGGACCCAGCCCCAGCCCAGCCCCAGCCCCACCCCTGCCCCAGCCCAGCGCCGGCCCGTGCCCAGCCCCTCTCCCATCCCTGCCCCCAGCCCTGCCCCAGCCCCAGCCTCAGCCCCAGCCCTGTCCCAGCCCCAGCCCCAGACCTAGCCCAGCCTTGCTCTCAGCCCAGGCCCAGCCCATCCCCCAGCCCAGCCCACCCACGGCCCCAGCCCCGGCCCCAGCCCAGCCATAGCTCAGCCCCGGCCCCAGCCCCGGCTCGAGCCCTACCCCAGCCCTGCCCCAGCCCAAGGCCCAGCCTCCAGCCTAGTCCTGCTTCAGTGCCGGCCCCAACCCAGCCCCAGCCCCGTTCCCAACCTCAGTCCCAGCCCAGCCCCACCCTCTGCCCCAGCCCAGCCCCAGGCCCAGCCCTACCCCAGCCCAGCCCTAGCACCAGCCCCAGCCCAGCCCCACCCTCGGCCCCAGCCCTGCCCCAGACCAGCCCTAGCACCAGCCCCAGCCCAGCCCCAGCCCTGGACCCAGGCCCAGCCCAGCCCCAGCCCTGGTCCCAGCCCCAACCCCAGCCCAGCCTCAGCCCCAGCCCTGACCCAGCCCAGCCCCAGCCCTGCACCCAGCCCCAGCCCCAGCCCGAACCCTGGCCCCAGCCCCGGCCCCAGCCCAGCCCCAGCCCCATCCCTGCCCCCAGCCCCAGCCCTAGCCCAGCCCTGCCCTCAGCCCAGCCCCAGGCCTGGACCCAGCCCCAGCCCTGCCCCGACCCCAGCCCAGCCCCAGCCATATACCTGCCCCCAACCCAGCCCTGCTCCAGCCCCACACCTGCCCCAGCCCCAGCCCTAGCCTTGCCCTGCCCTCAGTCCAGGCCCAGGCCTGGACCCAGCCCCAGCCCTGCCCAGAACACAGCCCCAGCCCCCACCCCATCCCTGCCCCCACTCCCAGCCGCAGCCCCAGCCCTGCCCCAGCCCCAGCCCTGGCCCCAGCCCGGCCCCAGCCCAAGGCCCAGCCTCCAGCCTAGTACTGCCCCAGGCACAGCCCCAGCCCTGCCCCAGCCCTGTCCCAGCCCCAGCCCCAGACCTAGCCCAGCCTTGCTCTCAGCCCAGGCCCAGCCCATCCCCCAGCCCAGCCCACCCACGGCCCCAGCCCCGGCCCCAGCCCAGCCATAGCTCAGCCCCGGCCCCAGCCCCGGCTCGAGCCCTACCCCAGCCCTGCCCCAGCCCAAGGCCCAGCCTCCAGCCTAGTCCTGCTTCAGTGCCGGCCCCAACCCAGCCCCAGCCCCGTTCCCAACCTCAGTCCCAGCCCAGCCCCACCCTCTGCCCCAGCCCAGCCCCAGGCCCAGCCCTACCCCAGCCCAGCCCTAGCACCAGCCCCAGCCCAGCCCCACCCTCGGCCCCAGCCCTGCCCCAGACCAGCCCTAGCACCAGCCCCAGCCCAGCCCCAGCCCTGGACCCAGGCCCAGCCCAGCCCCAGCCCTGGTCCCAGCCCCAACCCCAGCCCAGCCTCAGCCCCAGCCCTGACCCAGCCCAGCCCCAGCCCTGCACCCAGCCCCAGCCCCAGCCCGAACCCTGGCCCCAGCCCCGGCCCCAGCCCAGCCCCAGCCCCATCCCTGCCCCCAGCCCCAGCCCTAGCCCAGCCCTGCCCTCAGCCCAGCCCCAGGCCTGGACCCAGCCCCAGCCCTGCCCCGACCCCAGCCCAGCCCCAGCCATATACCTGCCCCCAACCCAGCCCTGCTCCAGCCCCACACCTGCCCCAGCCCCAGCCCTAGCCTTGCCCTGCCCTCAGTCCAGGCCCAGGCCTGGACCCAGCCCCAGCCCTGCCCAGAACACAGCCCCAGCCCCCACCCCATCCCTGCCCCCACTCCCAGCCGCAGCCCCAGCCCTGCCCCAGCCCCAGCCCTGGCCCCAGCCCGGCCCCAGCCCAAGGCCCAGCCTCCAGCCTAGTACTGCCCCAGGCACAGCCCCAGCCCTGCCCCAGCCCTGGCTCCTGCCCCAGCCCCGGCCCCACCCCAGCCGCAGCCCTGCCCAAGACTTGGTTCCAGCCCCAGCCCCAGCCCCACCCACACCCTTGGCCCCAGCCCAGCCCCAGTTCCAGCCCTGCCCCAGCCCTGTCCCAGCCCTGCACCAGCCCCGGCCCAAGACGCGGCCCCAGCCCTGCCCCAGCCCTACCCCAGCCGAGTCCCGGTGCCAGCCCAGGCCCAGCCCTGCCCCAACCGCAGCCCTGCCCCAGCTCTACCCCAGCCCTACCCTAGCCCAGCCCCATCCCTACCCCAGCCCTGCCCCAGCCTCAGGTCCAGCCCTGCCCCAGGCCCAGCCCAGACCCCAGCCCAGCCCCACCCTCATCCCCAGCCCAGCCGCAGCCCCAGCCCTGCCCCAGCCTCAGGTCCAGCCCAGCCCCAGCCCCAGCCCAGCCCCAGCCCTGCCCCAGCCCAGCCCAAGCCACAGCCTAGCCCTGCCCCGAACCCCGCCCCAGCCCGGCCCCAGCCCTGCCCCAGCTGCGGCCCGTGCCCCTGACCCCAGCCCCAGCCCCAGCCCAGCCCCAACCCTGCCCCAGCCCCAGCCCCCGCCCGGCCCCAGCCCTGCCCCAGCCGCGGCCCGTGCCCCTGACCCCAGCCCCAGCCACAGCCCAGCCCCAAACCTGCCCCAGCCCCTGTCCCAGCCCCAGGCACGGCCCCAGCCATGCCCCAGCCGTGGCTCCTGACCCAGCCCCGGCCCCACCCCAGCCGCAGACCTGCCCAAGACTTGGTTCCAGCCCCAGCCTCAGCCCTGCCCCCAGCCCAGCCCTAGCCCAAGGCCCAGCCTCCAGCCTAGTCCTGCCCCAGCCCCAGCCCCTACCCAGCCTCAGCCCTGGCCTCAACCTCATTCCCAGCCCTGCCCACAGCCCTGGCCACAGCCCCGGCTCCAGCCCTACCTCAGCCCTACCCCAGCCTTGGGCCCATCCCTGTCCCAGCCCTAGCCCTGCCTTTGACTTGGTTCCAGCCCCGGCCCCAGCGCTCAGGCCTGCCCCCAACCTGGCCCCAGCCCAAGGCCCAGCCTCCAGCCTAGTTCTGCCCCATCCCCGTCCCCAGCCCAGCCCCAGCCCCAGACCCAGCCTCACCCTCAGCCCCAGCCCAACCCCAGCCCCAGCCCTGGACCCAGCCTCAGCCCTGCCCCAGCCCTGGACTAAGCCCCACCCGCAGCCCCAGCCCCAGCCCAGCCCTAGCCCAGCCCTGCCCCAGCCCCAGCCACAGCCCAGCCCCAGCCCCAGCCCTACCCCCGGCCCCAGCCCAGCCCCTGCCCAGCCCCACTCCCTTCCCTACCCCCAGCCCTGCCCCAGCCCCAGCCCAGCCCCAACCCTGGCGCCAGCTTGTCCCACCCCCAGTCCTACCCCAGCCCCGGCCCCAGCCCCAGCCCAGCCTCAGCCCCGGCTCCAGTCCTCGCCCCAGCCCAGCCCAGAACCCAGCCCAGCACCAGCCCTGGCCCCAGCCCTGGCCCCAGCCCCAGTCCCAGCCCTGCCCCAGCCCTGTCCCCGGCCCCAGCCCAGCCCTAGCCCAGCCCTGTTCCAGCCCCCGCCCTGCCCCAGCCCCAGCCCTGCACCGAACCCAGCCCCAGCCCTACTCCAGCCCTGCCCAAGCCTCGGGCCCAGCCCTTCCCCAGGCCCAGCCGAGACCCCAGCCCAGCCCCACCCTCGGCCCCAGCCCAGCCCCAGCCCCAGCCCTGACCCAGCCCAGCCCTAGCACCAGCCCCAGCCCAGCCCCTGCCCTGGACCCAGCCCCAGCCCCAGCCCAGCCCCAGCCCCACCCTGGACCCAGCACCAGCCCCAGCCCAGCCCCTGCCCTGGACCCAGCCCCAGCCCCAGCCCAGACCCAGACCCAGCCCTGCCCCAGCCCAGCCCCACCCACCGCCCAACCCCAGCCCTGCCCCCAGCCCAGCCCCATCCCCACCCTGGACCCAGCCCCAGCCCCAGGCCTAGCCCAGCCCTGCCCTCAGCCCAGGCCCAGCCCAGCCCCCAGCCCAGCCCCACCCACGGCCCCAGCCCCAGCCCCAGCCCAGCCCTAGCCCAGCCCAGACCCAGCCCCACCCTGGACCCAGCACCAGCCCCAGCCCAGCCCCTGCCCTGGACCCAGCCCTGCCCCAGCCCAGACCCAGCCCCACCCCTGCCCCAGCCCAGGCCCGGCCCCTGCCCAGCCCCTCTCCCATCCCTGCCCCCAGCCCTGCCCCAGCCCCAGACCTAGCCCAGCCCTGCTCTCAGCCCAGGCCCAGCCCAGCCCCCAGCCCAGCCCCACCCACGGCCCCAGCCCCGGCCCCTGCCCAGCCATAGCCCAGCCCCGGCCCCAGCCCCGGCTCCAGCCCTACTCCAGCCCTGACCTCAGCCCCAGCCCCGGCCCGAGCCCAGCCCCAGCCCCAGCCCTGCCCCAGAACAGCCCCAGCCTCCGCCCAGCCCCAGCCCAGACCCATCCCCACCCCTGCCCCAGCCCAGCCCCGGCCCCTGCCCAGCCTCTCTCCCATCCCTGCCCCCAGCCCTGCCCCAGCCCCAGCCCCAGCCCCAGCCCTGTCCCAGCCCCAGCCCCAGCCCCGGCCGCAGCCGTGCCCCAGCCCCAGCCCTAGCCCAGCCCTGCCCTCAGCCCAGACCCAGCCCCAGCCCCAGCCCTGCCCCAGTCCCTGCCCCAGCCCTGTCCTGGTCCCAGCCCAGCCTCTGCCCTAACCCAGCCCCAGCCCCAGCCCTGCCCTTGACTTGGTTCCAGCCCCGACCCCAGCCCAGCCCCCAGCCGAGCCCCGGCCCCAGCGCTCAGGCCTGCCCCCAACCTGGCCACAGCCCAAGGCCCAGCCTCCAGTCTAGTTCTGCCCCATCCCCGCCCCCAGCCCAGCCCCAGCCCCAGCCCCAACCCAGCCCCAGCCCCAGCCCTGGACCCAGCCTCAGCCCTGCCCCAGCCCTGGACTAAGCCCCACCCGCAGCCCCAGCCCCAGCCCAGCCCTAGCCCAGCCCTGCCCACAGCCCCAGCCCCAGCCCAGCCCCAGCCCCAGCCCCACCCCCGGCCCCAGCCCAGCCCCTGCCCAGCCCCATTCCCATCCCTCCCCCCAGCCCTGCCCCACCCCCGGCCCCAGCCCAGCCCCTGCCCAGCCCCACTCCCATCCCTCCCCCCAGCCCTGCCTCAGCCCCAGCCCCAGCCCCAACCCTGGACCCAGCCTCAGCCCTGCCCCAGCCCTGGACTAAGCCCCACCCGCAGCCCCAGCCCCAGCCCACCCCTCCCCCCAGCCCTGCCCCAGCCCCAGCCCCAGCCCAGCCCCAGCCCCAGCCCCACCCCCGGCCCCAGCCCAGCCCCTGCCCAGCCCCACTCCCATCCCTCCCCCCAGCCCTGCCTCAGCCCCAGCCCCAGCCCCAACCCAGCCGCAGGTTGTCCCACCCCCAGTCCTACCCCAGCCGCGGCCCCAGCCCCAGCCCTGCCCCCAGCCCAGCCCCAGCCCAGCTCCAGCCACAGCCCTGCCCCAGCCCCAGCCCTAGCCCAGCCCTGCCCTCAGCCCACACCCAGCCCCAGCCCAGCCCTGCCCTCAGCCCAGGCCCAGCCCTAGTCCAGCCCTGCCCTCAGCCCCAGCCCCAGCCCCAGCCCTGCCCCAGTCCCTGCCCCAGCCCAGTCCTGGTCCCAGCCCAGCCTCTGCCCTAACCCAGCCCCAGCCCCAGCCCTGCCCTTGTCTTGGTTCCAGCCCCGGCCCCAGTGCTCAGGCCTGCCCCCAACCTGGCCCCAGCCCAAGGCCCAGCCTCCAGCCTAGTTCTGCCCCATCCCCGTCCCCAGCCCAGCCCCAGCCCAGCCCTAGCCCAGCCCTGCCCCAGCCCCAGCCACAGCCCAGCCCCAGCCCCAGCCCCACCCCCGGCCCCAGCCCAGCCCCTGCCCAGCCCCACTCCCATCCCTACCCCCAGCCCTGCCCCAGCCCCAGCCCCAGCCCCAACCCAGCCCCAGGTTGTCCCACCCCCAGTCCTACCCCAGCACCGGCCCCAGCCCCAGCCCTGCCCCCAGCCCAGCCCCAGCCCAAGGCCCAGCCTCCAGCCTAGTCCTGCTTCAGCGCCGGCCCCAACCCAGCCCCAGCCCCGGCCCCAACCTCAGTCCCAGCCCTGCTCACAGCCCCGGCCCCAGCTCCAGCTCCAGCCCTACCCCAGCCCTGTCCCAGCCTCAGGCCCAGACCTGTCCCAGGCCCAGCCCAGAACCCAGCCCAGCCTCAGCCCCGGCCCCAGCCCAGCCCCTGCCCCGGCCCCAGCCCCAGCCCCAGCCCAGCCCCAGCCCCAGCCCCAGCCCAGCCCCACCCCCAGCCCAGCCTCAGCCCCAGCTCCAGTCCCTGCCCCAGCCCAGCTCAGAACCCAGCCCAGCACCAGCCCTGGCCCCAGCCCCAGCCCAGCCTCAGCCCCGGCTCCAGTCCCTGCCCCAGCCCAGCCCAGTCCCAGCCCTGCCCCAGCCCTGTCCCCAGCCCCAGCCCAGCCCTGTTCCAGCCCTGTTCCAGCCCCCGCCCTGCCCCAGCCCCAGACCTGCACCGAATCCAGCCCCAGCCCTACTCCAGCCCTGCCCAAGCCTCGGGCCCAGCCCAGCCCCAGCCCCAGCCCTGCCCCAGCCCAGCCCTAGCACCAGCCCCAGCCCAGCCCCTGCCCTGGACCCAGCCCCAGCCCCAGCCCAGCCCCAGCCCCACCCTGGACCCAGCCCTGCCCCAGCCCAGCCCCATCCCCACCCTGGACCCAGCCCCAGCCCCAGCCCTAGCCCAGCCCTGCCCTCAGCCCAGCCCCAGCCCAGCCCTAGCCCAGCCCTGCCCCAGCCACAGCCCTGCACCGAACCCAGCCCCAGCCCCGACCCTTGCCCCAGTCCCCGCCCCAGCCCAGCCCTGCTCCCCGCCCCAGCCCCAGCCCAGGCTCCAGCCCTACCCCAGCCCAGCCCCAGCCCAAGGCCCAGCCTCCAGCCTAGTCCTGCTTCAGCGCCGGCCCCAATTCAGCCCCAGGCCCGGCCCCAACCTCAGTCCCACCCGTGCCCCAGCCTCGGGCCCAGCCCTGTCCCAGCCCCAGCCCAGAACCCAGCCCAGCCTCAGCCTCGGCCCCAGCCCTGCCCCAGCCCAAGACCTAGACCAGCCCTGCCCTCAACCCAGCCCCAGCCCAGCCCTGCCCTCAGCCCCAGCCCCAGCCCCAGCCCTGCCCCAGTCCCTGCCCCAGCCCAGTCCTGGTCCCAGCCCAGCCTCTGCCCTAACCCAGCCCCAGCCCCAGCCCTGCCCTTGTCTTGGTTCCAGCCCCGGCCCCAGTGCTCAGGCCTGCCCCCAACCTGGCCCCAGCCCAAGGCCCAGCCTCCAGCCTAGTTCTGCCCCATCCCCGTCCCCAGCCCAGCCCCAGCCCAGCCCTAGCCCAGCCCTGCCCCAGCCCCAGCCACAGCCCAGCCCCAGCCCCAGCCCCACCCCCGGCCCCAGCCCAGCCCCTGCCCAGCCCCACTCCCATCCCTACCCCCAGCCCTGCCCCAGCCCCAGCCCCAGCCCCAACCCAGCCCCAGGTTGTCCCACCCCCAGTCCTACCCCAGCCCCGGCCCCAGCCCCAGCCCTGCCCCCAGCCCAGCCCCAGCCCAAGGCCCAGCCTCCAGCCTAGTCCTGCTTCAGAACCGGCCCCAACCCAGCCCCAGCCCCGGCCCCAACCTCAGTCCCAGCCCTGCTCACAGCCCCGGCCCCCAGCTCCAGCTCCAGCCCTACCCCAGCCCTGTCCCAGCCTCAGGCCCAGACCTGTCCCAGGCCCAGCCCAGAACCCAGCCCAGCCTCAGCCCCGGCCCCAGCCCAGCCCCTGCCCCGGCCCCAGCCCCAGCCCCAGCCCCATCCCCACCCTGGACCCAGCCCCAGCCCCAGCCCTAGCCCAGCCCTGCCCTCAGCCCAGCCCCAGCCCAGCCCTAGCCCAGCCCTGCCCCAGCCACAGCCCTGCACCGAACCCAGCCCCAGCCCCGACCCTTGCCCCAGTCCCCGCCCCAGCCCAGCCCTGCTCCCAGCCCCAGCCCCAGCCCAGGCTCCAGCCCTACCCCAGCCCAGCCCCAGCCCAAGGCCCAGCCTCCAGCCTAGTCCTGCTTCAGCGCCGGCCCCAATTCAGCCCCAGGCCCGGCCCCAACCTCAGTCCCACCCGTGCCCCAGCCTCGGGCCCAGCCCTGTCCCAGCCCCAGCACAGAACCCAGCCCAGCCTCAGCCTCGGCCCCAGCCCTGCCCCAGCCCAAGACCTAGACCAGCCCTGCCCTCAACCCAGCCCCAGCCCAGCCCTGCCCTCAGCCACAGCCCAGCCCCAGCCCCGCCCCGGCCCAGCCCAGCCCAGCCCCAGCCCCAGCCCAGCCTCAGCCCCGGCTCCAGTCCCCGCCCCAGCCCAGCCCAGAACCCAGCCCAGCACCAGCCCTGGCCCCAGCCCTGGCCCCAGCCCCAGTCCCAGCCCCAGCCCCAGACCAGCCCCAGCCCAGCCCCTGCCCTGGACCCAGCCCCAGCCCCAGCCCAGCCCCAGCCCCACCCTGGACCCAGCACCAGCTACAGCCGAGCCCCACCCCAGCCCCAGCCCCAGCCCCAGCCCAGCCCTAGCCCAGCCCCAGCCCAACCCCTGCCCTGGACCCAGCCCCAGCCCAGCCCCAGCCCCACCCCTGCCCCAGCCCAGCCCCCGGCCCCTGCCCAGCCCCTCTCCCATCCCTGCCCCCATCCCTGCCCCAGCCCCAGCCCCAGCCCCAGCCCCGGCCGCAGCCCTGCCCCAGCCCCAGACCTAACCCAGCCCTGCTCTCAGCCCAGGCCCAGCCCCACACACGGCCCCTGCCCCGGCCCCAGCCCAGCCATAGCCCAGCCCCGGCCCCAGCCCCGGCTCCAGCCCTACCCCAGCCCTGCCCCAGCCCAGCCACAGCCCCAGCCTAGCCCAGCCCGGGACCCAGCCCCAGTTACAGCCCCGGCCCCAGCCCAGACTCTAGCCCAGCCTCAGACCCGGCTCCAGTCCCCGCCCCAGCCCAGCCCTAGCCCAGCCCTGTTCCAGCCCCCGCCCTGCCCCAGCCCCAGCCCTGCACCGAACCCAGCCCCAGCCCTACTCCAGCCCTGCCCAAGCCTCGGGCCCAGCCCTTCCCCAGGCCCAGCCGAGACCCCAGCCCAGCCCCACCCTCGGCCCCAGCCCAGCCCCAGCCCCAGCCCTGACCCAGCCCAGCCCTAGCACCAGCCCCAGCGCAGCCCCTGCCCTGGACCCAGCCTCAGCCCCAGCCCAGCCCCAGCCCCACCCTGGACCCAGCACCAGCCCCAGCCCAGCCCCTGCCCTGGACCCAGCCCCAGCCCCAGCCCAGACCCAGACCCAGCCCTGCCCCAGCCCAGCCCCACCCACCGCCCAACCCCAGCCCTGCCCCCAGTCCAGCCCCATCCCCACCCTGGACCCAGCCCCAGCCCCAGGCCTAGCCCAGCCCTGCCCTCAGCCCAGGCCCAGCCCAGCCCCCAGCCCAGCCCCACCCACGGCCCCAGCCCCAGCCCCAGCCCAGCCCTAGCCCAGCCCAGACCCAGCCCCACCCTGGACCCAGCACCAGCCCCAGCCCAGCCCCCTGCCCTGGACCCAGCCCTGCCCCAGCCCAGACCCAGCCCCACCCCTGCCCCAGCCCAGGCCCGGCCCCTGCCCAGCCCCTCTCCCATCCCTGCCCCCAGCCCTGCCCCAGCCCCAGACCTAGCCCAGCCCTGCTCTCAGCCCAGGCCCAGCCCAGCCCCTAGCCCAGCCCCACCCACGGCCCCAGCCCCGGCCCCAGCCCAGCCATAGCCCAGCCCCGGCCCCAGCCCCGGCTCCAGCCCTACTCCAGCCCTGACCTCAGCCCCAGCCCCGGCCCGAGCCCAGCCCCAGCCCCATCCCTGCCCCAGAACAGCCCCAGCCTCCGCCCAGCCCCAGCCCAGACACATCCCCACCCCTGCCCCAGCCCAGCCCCGGCCCCTGCCCAGCCTCTCTCCCATCCCTGCCCCCAGCCCTGCCCCAGCCCCAGCCCCAGCCCCAGCCCTGTCCCAGCCCCAGCCCCAGCCCCGGCCGCAGCCGTGCCCCAGCCCCAGACCTAGCCTAGCCCTGCTCTCAGCCCAGGCCCAGCCCAGCCCCCAGCCCAGCCCCACCCACGGCCCCAGCCCCGGCCCCAGCCCAGCCATAGCCCCAGCCCAGCTCCAGCCACAGCCCTGCCCCAGCCCCAGCCCTAGCCCAGCCCTGCCCTCAGCCCAGACCCAGCCCCAGCCCCAGCCCTGCCCCAGTCCCTGCCCCAGCCCTGTCCTGGTCCCAGCCCAGCCTCTGCCCTAACCCAGCCCCAGCCCCAGCCCTGCCCTTGACTTGGTTCCAGCCCCGACCCCAGCCCAGCCCCCAGCCGAGCCCCGGCCCCAGCGCTCAGGCCTGCCCCCAACCTGGCCACAGCCCAAGGCCCAGCCTCCAGTCTAGTTCTGCCCCATCCCCGCCCCCAGCCCAGCCCCAGCCCCAGCCCCAACCCAGCCCCAGCCCCAGCCCTGGACCCAGCCTCAGCCCTGCCCCAGCCCTGGACTAAGCCCCACCCGCAGCCCCAGTCCCAGCCCAGCCCCAGCCCCAGCCCCACCCCCGGCCCCAGCCCAGCCCCTGCCCAGCCCCACTCCCATCCCTCCCCCCCAGCCCTGCCTCAGCCCCAGCCCCAGCCCCAACCCAGCCGCAGGTTGTCCCACCCCCAGTCCTACCCCAGCCGCGGCCCCAGCCCCAGCCCTGCCCCCAGCCCAGCCCCAGCCCAGCTCCAGCCACAGCCCTGCCCCAGCC
This sequence comes from Melanerpes formicivorus, assembly GCF_026170545.1. Taxonomy (NCBI): domain Eukaryota; kingdom Metazoa; phylum Chordata; class Aves; order Piciformes; family Picidae; genus Melanerpes; species Melanerpes formicivorus. The sequence goes on from NW_027143134.1 coordinate 77,239, forward strand.
CCAGCCCTAGCCCAGCCCTGCCCTCAGCCCACACCCAGCCCCAGCCCAGCCCTGCCCTCAGCCCAGGCCCAGCCCTAGTCCAGCCCTGCCCTCAGCCCCAGCCCCAGCCCCAGCCCTGCCCCAGTCCCTGCCCCAGCCCAGTCCTGGTCCCAGCCCAGCCTCTGCCCTAACCCAGCCCCAGCCCCAGCCCTGCCCTTGTCTTGGTTCCAGCCCCGGCCCCAGTGCTCAGGCCTGCCCCCAACCTGGCCCCAGCCCAAGGCCCAGCCTCCAGCCTAGTTCTGCCCCATCCCCGTCCCCAGCCCAGCCCCAGCCCAGCCCTAGCCCAGCCCTGCCCCAGCCCCAGCCACAGCCCAGCCCCAGCCCCAGCCCCACCCCCGGCCCCAGCCCAGCCCCTGCCCAGCCCCACTCCCATCCCTACCCCCAGCCCTGCCCCAGCCCCAGCCCCAGCCCCAACCCAGCCCCAGGTTGTCCCACCCCCCAGTCCTACCCCAGCACCGGCCCCAGCCCCAGCCCTGCCCCCAGCCCAGCCCCAGCCCAAGGCCCAGCCTCCAGCCTAGTCCTGCTACAGCGCCGGCCCCAACCCAGCCCCAGCCCCGGCCCCAACCTCAGTCCCAGCCCTGCTCACAGCCCCGGCCCCAGCTCCAGCTCCAGCCCTACCCCAGCCCTGTCCCAGCCTCAGGCCCAGACCTGTCCCAGGCCCAGCCCAGAACCCAGCCCAGCCTCAGCCCCGGCCCCAGCCCAGCCCCTGCCCCGGCCCCAGCCCCAGCCCCAGCCCAGCCCCAGCCCCAGCCCCAGCCCAGCCCCACCCCCAGCCCAGCCTCAGCCCCGGCTCCAGTCCCTGCCCCAGCCCAGCCCAGAACCCAGCCCAGCACCAGCCCTGGCCCCAGCCCTGGCCCCAGCCCCACTCCCAGCCCCAGCCCCAGACCCAGCCCAGACCCAGACCCAGCCCTGCCCCAGCCCAGCCCCACCCACCGCCCAACCCCAGCCCTGCCCCCAGCCCAGCCCCATCCACACCCTGGACCCAGCCCCAGCCCCAGCCCTAGCCCAGCCCTTCCCTCAGCCCAGGCCCAGCCCAGCCCCCAGCTCAGCCCCACCCACGGCCCCAGCCGCAGCCCCAGCCCAGCCGTAGCCCAGCCCTGCCCCAGCCCCAGCCCTGCACCGAACCCAGCCCCAGCCCCAGCCCAGCCCCAGCCCAGCCCCTGACCTGGACCCTGACCCAGCCCAGCCCCAGCCCCACCCCTGCCCCAGCCCAGCCCCGGCCCCTGCCCAGCCCCTCTCCCATCCCTGCCCCCAGCCCTGCCCCAGCCCCAGACCTAGCCCAGCCCTGCTCTCAGCCCAGGCCCAGCCCAGCCCCCAGCCCAGCCCCACCCACGGCCCCAGCCCCGGCCCCAGCCCAGCCATAGCCCAGCCCTGTCCCAGCCCCAGCCCTGCACCGAACCCAGCCCCACCCCCCAGCCCCTGCCCCAGTCCCCGCCCCAGCCCAGCCCTGCTCCCAGCCCCGGCCCCAGCCCCGGCTCCAGCCCTACCCCAGCCCTGCCCCAGCCCAGCCCCAGCCACAGCCCAGCCCCAGCCCCGGACCCAGCCCAGCCCCAGCCCCGGACCCAGCCCCAGTTGCAGCACCGGCCCCGGCCCAGACCCTAGCCCAGCCTCAGACCCGGCTCCTGTCCCCGCCCCAGCCCAGCCCTGCTCCCAGCCCCCGGCCCCAGCCCCGGCTCCAGCCCTACTCCAGCCCTGCCCCAGCCCAAGGCCCAGCCTCCAGCCTAGTCCTGCTTCAGCGCCGGCCCCAACCCAGCCCCAGCCCCGGCCCCAACCTCAGTCCCAGCCCTGCCCCAGCCTCGGGCCCAGCCCTGTCCCAGGCCCAGCCCAGAACCCAGCCCAGCCCTGCCCCAGCCCAAGACCTAGACCAGCCCTGCCCTCAACCCAGCCCCAGCCCCAGCCCAGCCCTGCCCTCAGCCACAGCCCAGCCCCAGCCCCGCCCCGGCCCAGCCCAGCCCCAGCCCAGCCCCTGCCCTGGACCCAGCCCCAGTCGCAGACTTGGCCCCAGCCCAGACTGTAGCCCAGCCTCAGCCTTGGCTCCAGTCCCCGCCCCAGCCCAGCAAAGAACCCAGCCCAGCACCAGCCCCGGCCCCAGCCCAGACCCTAGCCCAGCCTCAGCCCTGGCTCCAGTCCCCGCCCCAGCCCAGCCCTGCTCCCAGCCCCGGCCCCAGCACCAGCCCCAGCCCCAGCCCCACCCTCGGCCCCAGCCCAGCCCCAGCCCCAGCCACAGCCCTGCCCCCAGGCCCCAGCCCTAGCCCAGCCCTGCCCTCAGCCCAGCCCCAGCCCCAGCCCAGCCCTGCCCTCAGCCCAGGCCCAGCCCTAGCCCAGCCCTGCCCTCAGCCCCAGCCCCAGCCCCAGGCCTGCCCCAGCCCCAGGCCCGGCCCCAGCCCTGCCCCCAGACCTGTCCAAGACTTGGTTCCAGCCCCAGCCCCAGCCCTTCCCCCAGCCCTGCCCCAGCCTTAGTCCCCAGCCCACCCCCAGCACAGCACCAGCACAGCCCCAGCCCTAGACCCAGCCCAGCCCCAGCCCCAGCCATGGCTCCAGCCCAGCCCCAACCCCTTCCCCAGCCCTGCCCCAGCCCCAGACCAGCCCCCAGCCCAGCCCCCAGCCCAGCCCCAGCCAAACCCCAGCATCAGCTCAGACCCTGCCCAGCCCCGGTCTGGGCCCCAGCCCCCGGCTCCAGCCCTGCCCCCAGCCCCCAGCCCAGCCCTCAGCCCTGACCCCAGCCCCCAGCCCAGCCCCTGCCCCCCAGCTCAGCCCCAGCCCAGCCCCAGCCCCTGCCCCAGCCCTGCCCAGCCACCAGCCCACCCTTGCCCCAGCCCCAGCCCAGCCCTAGCCCCCAGCCCAGCCCCAGCCCAGCCTCGGCCCCAGCCTCCAGCCCCAGCCCTGCCCAAGCCTTGGTTCCAGCCCCAGCCCCAGCCCAGCCCCATCCCCAGCCCTGCCCCAGCCCTGCCCTCAGCCCAGCCCCAGCCCCAGCCCGGCCCCCAGTCCTGACACTGCCCCGGCCCCAGCCCCACCCTCAGCCCAGCCCCAGCCACAGCCCTGTCCTCAGCCCAGCCCCAGCCCTGTCCCCAGCCCCAGCCCTAGCCCAGCCCCTGCCCTGCCTCAGTCCCAGCCCCAGTCCCAGCCCCAGCCCTGGCCTCAGCCCAGCCCTAACCTAGCCCTGCCCCAGCCCCAGCCCTAGCCCAGCCGTGCCCTCAGCCCAGCCCCAGCCCTGGACCAAGCCCCAGCCCTGAGCCAAACCCAGCCCCAGCCTGGCCCCAGCCCCTGCCCTTGCTCCAGCACTAGCCCTGTCCCCAGCCTCGGCCCGTGCCACTGCCCAGTCCCAGTCCTGCCCCATCCCAGCCCCCAGCCCCAGCCCTGCCCTCAGCCCAGCCCCAGACAAAGCCTGGCCCCAGCCCTGTTCCCCAGCCACAGCCACAGCCCCAGCCCCACCCTCGCCACCAGCCCAGCCCCAGCCCCAACATTGGCCCCATCCCAGCCCCAGCCC